>NC_080581.1:79665153-79967658 GCF_029962835.1 Magnolia sinica
AAACCTAAACCCGATCCCGAACCTGAACCCGATTTCCTAAACCTAAACCTAAACTTGAAAACCCAAACCTAAACCCGATCCCGAACCTGAACCCAATTTCCTAAACCTAAACCTTAACCTATTCTTAATTCCCTAAACCTATAGCTTATAACCTAAACCTAAACTTAAACCTTAACCTATTCTCAATTCCCTAAACCTATAGCTTATAACCTAAACCTTAACCTAAGCCTAAACGTAAACCTAAACCTAAACCTATAACCTTAACCTAAACCAAAACCTATGACCTAAAACCTTAGCCTATAACCTATAACCTAAACTTATAACCTATAACCTAACCTTAACCTAAACCTAAAACCTAAACCTTAACCTATAACCTAAAACCTAAATGTATTCTCAAATCCCTAAACCTAAACCTACACCTAATCCTAATCTCAACTCCCTAACCTAAACCTAGACCTAAACTTGAAAACCCAAACCTAAACCCGATCCCGAACTCGAACCCGAACCCGATTTCCTAAGCCTAAACCTTAACCTATTCTCAATTCCCTAAACCTTAACCTATAACCTAACCTAAACCTAAACCTATAACCTGCACTTATAACCTAAACTTATAACCTAAACCTAAGCCTAAAACCTAAACCTAAACCTAAACCGAAATGTATTCTCAAATCCTTAAACCTAAACCTATACCTAATCCTAATCTTAACTCCCTAACCTAAACTTAAACCTAAACTTGAAAACCCAAACCTAAACCTGATGCCGAACCCGAACCCGATTTTCTAAACCTAAACCTTAACCTATTCTCAATTCCCTTAAGCTATAACCTATAACCTAAACCTAAACCTTAACCTAAACCTATAACTTAAACCTAAACCTTAACCCAAACCAAAACCAAAACCTATAACCTAAACTTAACCTATAACCTATAACCTATAACCTATAACCTAAACTTATAACCTATAACCTAACCTTAACCTAAACCTAAAACCTAAACCTAAACTTATAACCTAAAACCTAAACCTAAACCTAAAACCTAAATGTATTCTCAAATCCCTAAACCTAGACCTACACCTAATGCTAATCTCAACTCCCTAACCTAAACCTAAACGTAAACTTGAAAATCCAAACCTAAACCCGATCCCGAACCCGAACCCGATTGCTGTAATAATGTAGCACAATCACATAGCAACAAACAAGAATATATCCCTTTTAACACATGCCCCTTTTTACAAAGCTTTAATTTTTGTTGTTGTTTCTATTAACTTGAATTATACCCTAATCACATGGCAACAAACAAGAATGTATCCCTTTTAACACATGCCCCTTTTTACAAAGCTTTAATTTTTGTTGTTGTTTCTATTAACTTGAATTGAAACACTTTTTTGCATTATTTGCTTGCATTAGTTTTATTTTAATGATCAGTTTTATTTTAAAAAAGTGTCCACTTTTTTGGAAGAAGTTTCTGCAATTCTTCATGATTTTGAATTATAATGTTTTGTTGGTTGAATATTTTTTTATTAGATGAAAGACACAAAAAGAAAATTGTTGTTGATTTTTTTTCTTTTTTTTATTTATGATGTTAAACTTATATGTATTTATGCGTGGATGAATGTAATGTAGATAAGATTGTTTGTGTTTAGATGAATGTAGTTTATGTTTGGATGGATTTACGTAGTTTGGGTTTTAGTTGGATGTGAATGTGAATATGATGAAATATATTATATAACAGGGGTATATCCGGAAGAATACGATGAAATATATTGTAACATGTGTATATTAACCGTCTCAAATTTGCAAATGTCCTTTGAAGGCTCATAAGAGACGGTTCATAGCAGTCCTTTTTAAGGACGGTCCATGGTTGTCCTTTTAAAGGACGGTCCATGACTGTCCTTTGAAGGCTCATAAGAGACGGTTCATAGCAGTCCTTTTTAAGGACGGTCTATGGTCGTCCTTTTAAAGGACGGTCCATGACCGTCCTCTGAAGGCTCATAAGAGAGGGTTCATAGCGGTCCTTTTTAAGGACGGTCCATGACCATCCCTTTAAAGGACAGTCCATGACCATCCTTTGAAGGCTCATAAGAGACGGTTCATAGCAGTCCTTTTTAAGGACAGTCCATGACCGTCCTTTTAAAGGACGGTCCATGGCCATCCTTTAAAGGCTGATAAGAAACGGTCCATGACCGTCCTTTTTTCGTCAATAAGAATAACGGTTTTCAACTGTCCTTTAAGTAATACGACATGTCAAAATATGACGGCCCATTCGACGGTCCATGACCATCTTTTTTGGTCATTTGAGACGGTTTTGGACCGTCCTTTTTACACTGTTTTGGCGTAGTGAATATCCTCCTCGATCACATCAGCATATGCTGTCTCTTTCTAATTCTCATATTAAACACCTGACAACAAATCCAAGAAGTACCCATGGAACGAACTGACCTCTTACAGATGTTAAGAATCTCCCGCTCATATTGTAACGGCCTGAAAATTGGGGCTCGAAAACAAGCCCAACTCCCGAGTTCCAACGCATCACTTATGCAACATAGATAATGATGATTGAATGTTGTCTGTATTAGTGCATTAAATATGAATGAGATTACACTAAAACAGCATATCATACTCCAGAGATATTTAAATTTACACAAGAGGAAGACTATGATAGATATATAAGTTACATAGACGTGTTTCCCAACCTCCAGAGTATGATGGTATTACTGAGCTGAATAAATACATATTTGTTCCAAAGATACAAAATAATAAAATGTGAATGTCCAACTAATCATATATCCCTGTAATCCCGTTGATCAGAGCGGTCTACATAAACCTGCCCGATAACTGCATGTAGGAGAATTCCTCCTCGTCATCATAAAAATCAGGCTCCCTCTCGTAAGCATCGTCATCATCTGCAACTAAATCAAAGTCTGGTTGGTGTTTTAAAACACCGTCCCAGAGTGGGAGTGAGTGATCAACTCAATGGAGCTATAATTCAAAGGTTAACATGTTATCAATTCAGTCAAGCAGTAATGATAAAGCAATAAAACAATCAGGTCCTAAGTACTCTTATTAATGAAAGGATGGTATGTGATAATGATGCATGCCCTCGCCTGCACTCCCTCAGCGACATCATCTCACGATTGTGCATACTACTCTCCCTATAAACGTGCGCTTCCTCGCCAAAGCACCGCACAATGCGATGTATGGTCGTGTTAGCCAAATCCTTAATTAGGTTTGTTCACATAGCAGATTCGAGAAGATAAGGTACCTCCCTTTATATCATTGACCCAAACATTGATCCATCTAAGGTCGTCAATCCAAATTAGTCACATACGAAGAACAGTTCCAGGTCGCTACGGAGCGGCTCGTCACTTCAGCACAGGCCTGGTTTATATTCGAAGTCATTACGGAAAGGCTCGTCACCTTAGCGTAATCCTAGTGTATACTCGCGGTCACCACGGGCTCGTCACCTGATCGTAGGCTGACAGCTCGAATACAGTGTCTCATACCACCGTATTCGGCTCATGAGTTTAGGTTACTCACTAGTCACTACGGGGAGGCTCGTTGCCCCAGCGTAGGCCGACAGCTCGACCACGGTGTCCCATACCACCATGCCCGGCTCATGAGTCTTAACGGATCGAGGTACCAAGGTAAAACGGGCTTTTCACTGGTGAGTTTGGTACCTTAGATTCAAATAAAATAGCGTCCATACATGGTGAACATACATTGTGCCAATCGGGTTACTTGACAAGCTTGACTGGTACAAGCGTACGTTGAGTTAATCAACATGGAGCACATAAGCACTCCGCGTGGCCTAACCACTGTCGACAAATAGCGTACGACTCAAATTCGTCGAACACATCCGTCGTGGCTAAAACAGTTCGGCCACCAATTGTAAACCATTACCGGTTGCCTAGACTACATCGTAGCCCCAAACACACTCCAAGCAATAGCATTCACATGATGATAGTCAAAGACAGCATGTGACAACCAATTTCAGTATCAATCTCAATCAGGCATTTCAACAAAACACGTAATACACATGTTGCCGTACATAGGCATTTAAACCATAAATCACATAGTAGTAAAGTAGGTTACATACAGGAATATGTAACTATGGATAAGGGGATAGAGAAGCCTATCTCAACACCCTCATTAAATACATTATAGCAAGCATTTTCTCATTCAGGCATTTTATCAAACACTTAGACTACACATATCACATACATGTAATAAATTAGTTAAAACACATATTATAGTAAATCCTTCCACATAGGAGTTGACACATGTACAACAATCATGTATCCACAAACATCAGTCATAATAAGCACATATCATAATTCCATATTCATTCAAACATTTCAACAAACACATAAAATGCATTAAGAATCAACATATACACATATATATGTAATATACGGAAAACATCGCGTCTAAGCATATGTGATAGCAATCAAGTAGTCATAAATCATTAACTGGCATTGAAAGCCTTGAAAACCATAACCTAAAATTTATAGTCCGTACCTTTCGCCGGTAAACTCATAACGAACTCAGTTTAAACACTAAGTCCTCGCCTACGGCACAACGACAACCTATAATATGAAATAGGTTAGCTACTTCACCATTTACTCTATTTGAATCCCTAAAATAGGGTTAGAATTTCTTATCCAAAAATGGAATCAGAATCGCCGTTATAGCGACACGGAAGCGGTAGCTAAGCATGTAAAGTGGTGGGATCGAATCCCAAGAACAAACCCTAACTCTCTCTCTCTCTCTTCTCCTCACTTCCTTCTTCTCTTTTCTCTCTTAGGGTTTTAAAATTCGTATGGCAAGGGAGAGAGAGGGTTTAAGGCCCTTATATAGGCCCAGGACTGATGTAAATGGCCACAGGACCATGGTATACTTAGGTTATAGCCAAAAGTTGGCTGTTTCGGTCCAACGGAGCACATCTGGAGGCCCCTTTTCTACGTACGGTCTGGAAAAAGTTCTCTGACGATGGATCTACGCCAGGTTAAGTTTTCGATCTAATCGAATTTACAGATCGACCGCGGAGGATCAGTTTCAGTTCAACAGTCACCGTTACTCGATCAGGGCAACAAGTACACTGACCTGTGTTGACAATTTTTCCTGATCTGAGGGTGTAGTTGGGTCTGAATCTGACGGTTTGAAACCTTAGATTTGACCTACAAGCGAACGACCCAATTCACTTAAGTTTCAGTTCATTTTCTAAAGGTATTCGTGTTTCTCACACACTTCGCTCCGGGCTCAAGTTGTGCATTTCGGGATACTATCTAGACTTAATTTTTGAGGTGGTAGTCAAGCCCATTAAGGCGGTCATAACCATAAAATTTTACAATAATCAGACTTTCGACACGCGATCCAGGTCCGATATGGAGTTCGCGATGCTCCCGAGAGCAACGGGGTTTAGAGATTGATCGTAGATTTTTAGGTAATAGAGCGTTAACAGTTCTACTAGTTTTGGGTCTTACAGTTCATATTTAAAGTGGTTAGAGCTAATTTCACAGATAATCTAGTTTAACACTTAGTTAATTCTCGTCTAATTTCTAAAGAATTTGGTCCTTAATGATCTCTGCTTGAGGTGGTACTCGGGTCTTTGTCTGAATTTTTTCGAGACTTTACAATCTACCCCCCTTAAAGAAAAATTGTGTCCTTGAAATTAGTACATTTTCGTACTCCTCGAGAATCTGAGGGTAGTTCTTTCGAACATGGGCTTCTGTCTCCCAAGTAGCCCCTTCCTCAGTGTGGTGTGTTCACAGAACCTTCACAAGTGGAATCACCTTACTACGCAACACCTGCTCCTTCCAATCTAGAATACGCGTCGGTCATAGTACATAAGTAGCATCTTCACTCAACTGTACCTGCTCTCATCTAATAATGTGGGAAGGGTCGGGAATGTGTTTCTTCAACATCGACACATGAAATACGTTGTGCACGCCTACGAGTGGTGTGGGTAAAGTAAGGCGGTAGGCTACCACACTCATTCGGTCTAGTATCTGAAATGGGCCAATGATTCTTGGTGTGAGTTTCCCTTTCTTCTCAAACCGGAGGACTCCCTTCATTGGGGAAACTTTCAGGAATACGTGGTCTCCAACCTCGAACTCTAGTTGTCGCCGCCTCATATCGGCGTAGCTCTTCTATCTGCTCTGTGCTGCTAGAAGTCGACGCCTGATAATGTCGATCTTCTCTGAAGTCACCTGTACCAACTCTGGGCCAATCAAACTCTTCTCGCTAACCTCTGCCCAGCAATGCGGTGCTCGACATGGACACCCATACAAGGCCTCATAAGGAGCCATGCCAATACTCGCTTGAAAGCTGTTGTTATAAGCAAACTCTGCATAAGGAAGACAGTCATCCCAACTGTCGTTAAAATCGAGCACACAAGCTCGCAGCATATCCTCCAATACCTGATTTACCCGTTCCGTCTGCCCATTAGTCTGTAGGTGGAACGCGGTACTAAACTTCAGTTTTACACTCATTGCTTCCTAGATACGAATCCAGAAAATAGATGTGAATTGCGTGTCTCGATCCAACACGATCTCCATAGGAACTCCATGTAGACGTACTATCTCCTTGATATACAGCCTGGCCAAATCGTCTGCTGAGTTCGAAACTCTAATAGGGAGAAAATGAGCCGATTTCGTCAATCGGTCCACAATCACCCATATGGAATCATGTCCCCTCCTTGTCTTCGGCAGCCCTGAGATAAAATCCATAAAGATGAAATCTCATTTCCATTCAGCTATGGGCATGGGCTGAAGTAGTCCAGGAGATCGGCGATGCTCTGCCTTGACTTGCTGACACGTGAGACAACGAGACATATAATCTGCTATGTAGGCCTTCATGTTGTCCCACTAGCACGAGCGCTTCATCTCTCGGTACATCTTCATACTTCCAGGATGCATTGCCATCATCGAATTGTGAGCAGCTTCAAAAACTTCCTTCCTCAAGTCATGAAGGTTTGGGACGCACAGGCGGCCACGATAATGTAAACCCCTATCCGTACCAACTCTCCATTCTGAGTCTTCATCGTCGCTAACCCACTTTCTCAACTCTGCCAACCCTTCATCTTACTATGATATGGTCATTGATAAGTGGCTGAACACGAATATGTGCAATGCTCTCGAATGGCCCATCTACCGTAAGCTTCTGCTCGAAGTCTCACACAAATTCCACCATGTTCCACTCGCCTATCATCAGCGGAGCTGCAAATGCTATAGTCTTCTTGCGACTCAACGCGTCTGCCACAAGGTTAGCCTTGCTGGTATGGTAAGAGACGTCGAACTTGAAGTCCTTCAAGGTTTCCATCCATTGTCGTTGCCTCATATTCAAGTCCCTCCGTGAATATGTACTTGAGGCTCTTATGGTCGCAAAAGAACTCGAACTCCTCTCCATAGAGGTAATGTCTTCAGAGCTTTAATGCAAAGATGATGGCTGCTAACTCCAGATCATGTGTAGGGTATTTTTCCTCGTATTTCCTCAACTATCGCAATGCATAGGCAATGACTCTATCCTTCTGCATCAGAACACAACCCAAACCAACACGAGATGCATCGGTGTATATCGTATACTTGAACCCTTGCTCTAGCAATACTAGCACAGGGAAGGATGTCAACTTGTCCTTCAGTTCCTGAAAAGCTGCTTCGGCCTTCTCGTTCTAGGTGAACTTGAGATCTTTCCGAGTCAGCTGAAATAATGATCTGGCTATCTTGGTAAAGTCTCTAATGAATCGACGGTAGTAACCTACCAGGCTAAGGAAACTCCTCACTTCAGTAACCGAACCAGGCTGCTCTCGGTCCTGAACTGCAGCTACCTTAGCAAGGTCCACAACTATTCCTTCCTTTGACACCATATATCCTAGGAACTTGACTTCTTCTTTCCAGAAGTCACACTTCTTATACTGTGCAAACAACTGGTTCTTCCTGAGAGTATCAAAGACTGCTCGTAGCTGTTCCTCGTGATCTTCCCGACTCTTGGAGTATATCAGGATGTCATCTATGAATACGATGACGAATCAGTACAGATACGGCCGAAACACTCGGTTTATCAGGTCCATGAACACGGTCGGTGCGTTTGTAAGTCCAAACGACATCACAAGGAACTCGTAGTGCTCAAAACTGATCCTGAAAGCCGTCTTCTGCACATCCACATCCCTGATGCGCAACTGGTGATACCCTAACTGTAAATCGATCTTCAAAAATATTGTGCCCCCTTCAACTGATCGAACAGATCATCTATCATAGGCAAAGGATACTTGTTCTTCACTGTCACTTGGTTCAACCTGTAATAATTAATACACAATTGCAGAGATCTATCCTTCTTCTTCACGAACAACACGGGTGCTCCCTAAGGAGACACACTAGGCCGTATAAAGCCTGCATCCAATAGATCATCGATCTGTTTTCTCAATTCCTTCATTTCACATGGAGGCATGTGATACGTGGGTAATGAAATGGGTGTCGAACCAGGCACAAGGCCGATAGTAAAATCGATCTCGTGCCAGGGAGGTAATCCAGGTATCGTTCGGAACACGTCCGAGAAATCCTAAACTACTGGCGTGTTCCCCAAAGTCAGACCATCAACATGCTCTAACAAGGTAGCGTAACAACTGATGCGGTAGTACTAACTGACCTGCACTGGAAATGTAAAGGTCGTGCCCTCAGGTCCATGGGTTGTCACTACCCTAGTGTCATAATCAATCTCTTCCTTCATCTCCGTGAGCCAATCCATACTAAGAATGACGTCATAGTGACACAATGGAGCGACCATAAAGTCAATAAGTATTATTCTGCTCCCCAGGTCTATTGAACCACCCCTACACATCTTGGTAGATCTGAGAAAGTCCCTGTGGCGGTAAGGAGTCTCAACCCAACTATAGGACTTATTTTCAACCCTAGTCGCTTGACTACAGCGTATGATACTACAGAGATAATGGACCTGGTGTCCAACAATAAGAAGATTGGTGTACCTTGAACGTGAGCTGTGACTTCAAAAGCCATCGGTGCTGTAACTGTTATCTTGGATGCCTTAGTTGCAAGTGAGTGCACACGAGCCTGCTGAGAACAGTTCGACTGTGGTACCATGGGCCGTTGAGGCGGCCTAAATTGAGGCGCAAGCGGCCGAAAAGATGGGTGTGCTGGTGCTGACTGAAGAGGTGGAGTTAAGATAGCTTGAGAAAGCTGGCGGTTGATCCTATGAGGCGGCGAGAAGCTGTTGTCCCTCATCCTAGTGAAACAGAAGGTATCAGCATGGCCTGACTTTTTGCAGTATGTGCACCATATATCAGGTCACCTCGGTTGTGTCGGTGAAGTCATAAGCCTAGGAGGCGAATCTGCACGTGGCATCTTACCGAGGAACGGTCGGCTGTGCAGATCTAGTCGAGACCTCTAACCCATGGGTGCACACGAGTGGGATAGCCTATCCCCATCCTGCTCTGCTCGTAGAGACATGCTCACTAGCTTAGCATAGTGGGGTATGCTAGCACAACACATCTTCGAGTGTATCTCGGGTCGCAGACCCTCAGAAAATCGTCGCATCTTTATCGGCACATCAGCCAATATCAACGGAGCGCACCTAGCCACCTCCATGAATCTGTTCTCATACTCAGCAATTATCATCTCTCCCTGTCGGAGGCGAAGGAATTCTCCCTCCTTCTCATGGCGGTATGTGAGGGGAAAATACTTCTTGTGGAAGCGTGTCTCGAAAGCCTCCCATGTCTATACGTAACCGCCAACAATAGTTCAAAGGACGTTGTCCCACCAAAGGCTAGCCTCCTTCTCAAACATGTAGGTGACTAACTCCACCTGCTTTGCCTCAGTGCAGTGTAGCGGCTTCAGCATCTTAGAGATGCGGTCAAGCCAATACTCGACCTCCTCGAGTCTATGAGTACCCGCAAATGTAGGAGGTCGAAAGTGCTGAAATTGCTTAAACAAGCCACTAGCACCCACATTTCCAGCAGGGTGCACAGGTGGTGCAGGTGGAACCACACCCATGCCCTAGGCGAAAGCCCTTGTGATGGTGGCTAAAAACTGTTACTACTGCTGCTACCACATCAAGAGCATCATCTACTCCAACCTATCAGTAGGATGAGTCGACTGAGGTATGTGCAGCATTGAGGTAGACGCGCTGTTCTGCTCAGGAATCGGTGTTCTGCTCAGGAATCGGTGGTGCAACAAGTGTCGGCCCATTAGTAAGGCCAGTGGCCGGCTGAGAATCCGGCATAGTCTCGTGGGTCGAGCCCGAACTGGGGTCTATGTGGCTATCGCTTAGGGGAGGAACCTCGTCAATCGAGTCACCAAGTGTGAGACGTGCCGTACTCCGCATGCTCTTAGGGGGCATTCCCTATATACAACATAGGGCGTAATCCGTGAGATTTAACATAAGATCAACACTCAATTAGTCAACATTCTACACATTCTATAACAAAGGATCTTCATGCATTCCATTTAATAAAACTTGCCACAATATATGAGATATAGCTTACATGAATCGTGACAGGAAACACATGTGTTAATCTAACCAAAGCCTTAAACAACAAGCACACCATCAACCTATCCTACTACTAAGCCCATCAGGGCTAAAACATAGAAATCAGGAAACAAGCAACAAAGAAAACTAAAGGACAACTGCATATATGACTGGTCATCCGAGTCTGCCAATGGTGGAGGTGCACCCTTATCCTGTAGACAACACAGGATAGCCCTCAAGGTGTGAGATACTTTACTGAATTTTCACTTCATGAAGGCTCGATTCTCTTCAAGCTTGGCTTGGTTGGCTGCGACCTCTTGTCGCAGGGCAGCTTGGCCCTCCTCAAGTCAAGCCAAGCGGGCTTCCATAGTAACCCGATCACTGTCACGCACCTGTGTAGCAGGAGGAGGCCCAGGATAATTCGTTCTTGTCATCATAAAAATCACATTTTGTAGACTACTCTGATCGACGGGATTACAGGGATATATGATTAGTTGGACATTCATATTTTCTTATTTTGTATCTTTGAAACAAATATGTATTTATTCAGCTCAGTAATACCATCATACTCTGGAGGTTGGGAAACACGTCTATGTAACTTATATATTTATCACAGTCTTCCGCTTGTGTAAATTTAAATATCTCTGAAGTATGATATGTTATTTTGATATAATCTCATTCATGTTTAATGCACTAATACGGACGACATTCAACCATCATTACCTATGTTGCATAAATGATGCGTTGGAACTGGGAGTTGAGCTTGTGCTCGACTCCCTATTTTCAGGGCGTTACAAGTTAGTATCAGAGTGGTCTACATAAACCCACCTGATAACTGCATGTAGGAGAATTTCTCCTCGTCATCATAAAAATCAAGTTCTGCCTCGTAAGCATCACCATCATCTGTAACTAAACCAGAGTCTGGTTAGTGTTTTAAAACACCGTCCCAGAGTGGGAGTGAGTGATCAACTCAGTGAAGCTATAAGGCAAAGGTTAACATGTTATCAATTCAGTCAAGCAGTAATGATGAAGCAATACAACAATCAGGTCCTAAGTACTCTTATTAATGCAAGGATGGTATTTGATAATGATGCATGCCCTCGCCTGCACTCCCTCAGCAACATCATCTCATGATCGCACATACTACTCTCCCTGTAAACGTGCGCTTCCTCGCCAAAGCACCATATAATATGATGCATGGTCGTGTTAGCCAAATCCTTAATTAGGTTTGTTCACATAGAAGATTTGGGAAGCTAAGGTACCTCCCTTTATATCATTGACCCAAACATTGATCCATCTAGGGTCGTCAATCCTAGTTAGTGACATACGAAGAACAGTTCCACGTCACTACAGAGCGGCTTGTCACCTCAGCGCAGGCTTGGTTTATACTCGAAGTCATTACGAAAAGGCTCGTCACCTTAGCATAGTCCTAGTGTATACTCACGGTCACTACGGGCTCGTCACCTGATCGTAGGCCGATAGCTCGAATACAATGTCCCATACCACCGTATTCGGCTTATGAGTTTGGGTTGCTCACTGGTCATTACAGGGACGCTCATCACCCCAGCGTAGGCCGACAGCTCGACCACGGTGTCCCATACCACCATGCCCAGCTCATGAGTCTTAGCGGATTGAGGTACCAAGGTTAAATGGGCTTTTCACTGGTGAGTTTGGTACCTTAGATTTAAGCAATAGCATCCATACATAGTGAATATACATTAGGCCAATCGGGTTACTTTGACAAGCTCGAATGGTACGAGCGTACGTTGAGTTAATCAACATGGAGCGCATAAGCACTCAGCTAACCACTGTCGACAAACAGCGTACGACTCGGATTCGTCGAACACATCCGTTGTGGCTAAAATAGTTCGGCCACCAATCATAAACCATTACCGATTACCTGGACTACATCGTAGCCCCAAACACACTTCAAGCAATAACATTCACATGATGATAGTCAAAGACAGCATGTGACAACCAATTTCAGTATCAATCTCAATCAGGCATTTCAACAAAACACGTAATACTCATGTTGCCGTACATAGGCATTTCAACCATAGATCACATAGTAGTAAAGTAGGTTACATATAGGAATCTGTAACTATAGATAAGGGGATCGAGAATCCTATCTCAACACCCTCATTAAATACATTATAACAAGCATTTTCTCATTCAGGCATTTTATCAAACACTTAGACTACACATATCACATACATATAATAAATTAGTTAAAACACATATTATAGTAAATCCTTCCACATAGGAGTTGTCACACGTACAACAATCATGTATCCACAAACATCAGTCATAACAAACACAAATCATAATTCTATATTCATTCAAACATTTCAACAAACACATAGAATGCATTAAGAATCAACATATACACATATATATGTAATGTACGAAAAACATCGCGTCTAAGCTAGCATATGTGATAGCAATCAAGTCAGTCATACATTATTAACTGGCATTGAAAGCCTTGAAAACTATAACCTAAACGTTTATAGTCCACACCTTTCGCCGATAAACTTGTAACGAACTTAGTTTAAACACCAAGTCCTCGCCTACGACACAACGACAACCTATAGCATGAAATAGGTTAGCTACTTCACTATTTACTCTATTTGAATCCCTAAAATAGATTAGGGTTGGGATTTCTTATCCAAAAATGGAATCAGAATATCCGGTATAGCGACATGGAAGCGGTAACTAAGCACGTGGAGTGGTGGGATCGAATCCCAGGAACAAACCCTAACTCTCTCTCTCTCTTCTCCGCACCTCCTTCTTCTCTTTTCTCTCTTCTCTCTCATAGGGTTTTAAAATTCGTATGGCAAGGGAGGGAGAGGGTTTAAGGCCCTTATATAGGCCCAAGACTGATGTAAATGGCCCCAGGGTCATGGTATACTTAGGTTATAGCCAAAAGTTGGCTGTTTCGGTCTAACGGAGCACATCTAGAGGCCCCTTTTCTGTGTACGGTCTGGACAAAATTTCTTGACGATGGATCTATGTCAAGTTAAGTTTTCAGTCCGATCGGATTTACAGATCAACCGCGGAGGATCAGTTTCAGTTCAACGGTTACCGTTACTCGATCAGGGCCACAAGTACACTGACCTGTGTTGGAAATCTCCTCTAATCCGAGGGTGTAGTTGGGTTAAAATATGATGGTCTGAAATCTTAGATTTGACCTGCAAGCGAACGATTCAATTCACTTAAGTTTCAGTTCATTTCTAAAGGTATTCGTGTTTCTCACACACTTCGCTCCGGGCTCAAGTTGTGCGTGTCAAAATACTATCTGGACTTGATTTCCGAGGTGGTAGTCAAGCCCATTAAGGCGGTCATAACCGTATGATTTCGCAGTAATCAGACTTTGGTCCAGGTCCGATACGGAGTTTCGTGATACTCCCAAGAGCAACGGGGTTTAGAGATTGATTGTAGGTTTTTAGGTAATGAAGCATTAACGGCTCTGCTAGTTTTGGGTCTTGCAGTTCGTATTTAAAGTGGTTATAGCTAATTTCACAGATAATCTAGTTTAACACTTAGTTAATTCTCGTCTAATTTCTAAAGGATTTGGTCTCTAGTGATCTCTGCCTAAAGTGGTACTCGGGTCTTTATACGAATTTTTTCGAGACGTTACACATATGTTAAGACAAATCGGCTTACTTCCCGAGCTCATGAACATGAAACTTAGAAGTATGGGGCAACTGTTATGGGGAGAATCGAGCTAACTTGACATATGAGACACATGGCAAAAAGATAATCTAAACAAATTCTCTGAAAAACGTAAGAGTTAGAGAAGATAAGCCGAGCAAAGGGACTCGATGATCGAGTTGAAACAATGGACCTGGCTTGAAGATAAGGCTCATCAACAAACCCACAGATCTTAACTACAAGCATCAATCTCGACCTTACACGATTGAGCTCGACCTCGAGGTCAGACCTTGGATGCTGACCTCGACCTCGACCACAGATTCCGACCTTGACCACGAATACTGACTTCGACATCGGAATATAAACATCCGGATAAAATTTCACGCCATTTATGAACAGAACTGCCTAGAGAGATCCTAACTGAAAATCACGCCAACTGAGGCATAATTAGAGAAATATCTGAAAGCATTTTTCAACTCCAAGACAGGCCCTCCAGTGTATCCAGCAAATCCACTCTAATACGCAGACCACCTAGAAAGCCTATCAATGCACCCCTTGGATGAAAGGTACATACAAATATATCCCAAATTTATTACACCTATCTTGAGTCCCCCTACCTGACTTAGGTATCAGAGGGTCTCCGGCCACAATCAGCGCCCCCAGTATCCCTTTTATTTTGCATAAATTTGCAGGTATCCTGCAGCTCACAAGAGGTGAGGTAGGATCAACTGGATTTGAGTAACAACAAAGAGCAACACTTAAAAGTCAAATATGCATGACACCATAAGTGCATTACTTTAACAATTTCCATTTGATGTGGGGCCAATACTCTTTAATTTCCAAATGCTCTCTGAATTCCAAGCATAACAATCTCAACATTGCACATAAAATTGAACTATTTTCAAGAAAATAGAAAGTCCGGGTATTCAACGTATTGTTGCTTTACTTGTAAGTAATATATGATATTGGCTTTCGACCGCCAAAGTTATGGACGATAAGAAGAAATTAAAAATGGTCCACATTCAATATTCATACATTTCAAGGTTAAAACGACAAATCTAAGTAGCTCAAGCACGCTAGGGTGATCAGCAGGGTCAAGTACGTGGTGCCTTTTTTCCATGCAAAATGGTTCCATGCTTCCTTTTTTCTCCTTAGCTATTGACTTCCCTAGTTTCTCTTTTTCTTAGCATCGAATTGTCAGTTAGGTGAGCCCGTCGTCTAGAAAAACTGGCAAAATTTTGGACTGAGATTCCGTAGTGACCCCCTTAGTACCCAAGCTCTGGTCCTGGTTAGTGCTAGAAATGCTTTGTGGCCACCACCATAATGCATGTGCTTTATTCAGGCCGTCCATTCATTTTTCCAGCCGATTATAGGGCATGAAGTGGCATCAAGTGGCCCACTTTCCATTTATATCTTACAATTACAAACACCGTCAATCCAATTTTCTTAAAGAGCAACACTTTGAGTCAAACATGGGCCAATGCACTTTAATTTCCAAATGCTCTCGGAATTCCAAGCATAACAATCTCAACATGAATTGAGCTATTGAAATTTTCAAGAAAATCTAAAGTTTAATTATTGGTACTATACCTGTAACCAGTCTATTGGCTTTCGATCACCAAAGTTATGGACGGTAAGGAGAAATTAAGAATGGTCCACATTCAATATTCACACGTTCCATGGTGAGAACAGGAGAAATTAAGAATGGTCCACGTTCAATATTCATACGTTCCATGGTTAGAGCCACTCATCTCAGCGGGTCAAGCACGTGATGCCCTTTTTTCAAGCAAAGGGATTCCATGCACCCTTTTTCCTCCCTAGCTATTGACTTCACTTGTTTTTCTTTTTTATCTTTTTCCTTTTTTCAGTAATGAATTGTCAAGGTCCATTGTCTAGAAGAATCGGCATCAAAAAAAAAAAACTTGGATTCGATAGTAAGCCCTTCAATATCCAAGATCGTCTTGCTCAGTACTGGAAATGCTCTATCAGTGCCAGCATGATTCATGCATTTTACCTATCCCATCCAACCATTTTTCCAGCTCATTTTTGGGCATCAAGTGGCATCAAGTGGCCCACTACCCATTTATATCTTACAATTACAAATATAGTCAATCCAATTTTCTTAATGAGTAACACTCGGAGTTAAACAAGCATCACGCCTTAAATGCGCATGACTTTCACAATGGCCATTAGATGTGGAGTGATACGCTTTAATTTTCAAATGTTCTCTGAATTCCAAGCACAACAATCTCAACATTACACGTATAATTGAGCTATTATCAAGAAAATAAAAAGTCTAGGTATTCAGGGTATTGTTGCTTTACTTATACAAGCAGTCTAGGATTATTGGCTTTTCGATTGCCAAAGTTAAGTACAGTCAGGAGAAATTAAAAATGGTCCACATTCAATACTCATACATTCCAAGGTTAGAACCACTAATCTCAACAGCTCAAGCACGCAACGGTGATCAGTGGGTCTAACACATAATGCCTTTTTTTTTCATGCAAAAGGGTCCCATGCACCTTTTATTTTCCTTATCTATTGACTTCACCTGTTTCTCTTTTTCTCAACAACGAATTGTCAGTGAGGTGGGCTCATTTGAAGAACAGGCAAAAAGACTCGGATTCAGTAGTTACCCCTTTAGTACCCAAGATGGTCTTGGTTGGTGGCGGAAATATTGCTTTGTAGGCACCACCGTAGTGCATGTATTTTATCCACAACATCTGTCCATTTTTCCAGCTGATTATAGGCCATGAAGTGGCATCAAGTGACCCACTTCTCATTCATATCTTACAATTACAAATACTGTCAATCTAATTTTCTTAAATTGCAGCACTTGAAGTCAAACAGGTGTCACGCCGTATATGCATGACTTTGACAGTGGCCATTAGATGTGTCCGGGTATGCTTTAATTTCCAATGCTCTCTGAATTCAATATTTATATATAGCTTTCAGGATTAGAACCATTCATCTCAGCAACTCAAGCACGCAAAGGTGATAAGCAGGTCAAGCACCTTTTTTTCTCCTTAATTAGTTATTGACTTCACTTAGTTTCACTTTTCTCGGCAAAGAATTGTCAGTCAGGTGGGCCCATCACGTAAAAGAAATGGCAAAATGTTTAGACTCAGTTGGTGCAGAAAATGCTTTGTGGGCTCCTCCATAATGTATGTGTTTTATCCATGCCGTCCATTCATTTTTCCATCTCATTTTAGGGCATGAGCCCAAAAGTCAGGAAGAGCCAAATCTCAGGTGGACCACACCAAAGGAAACTGTGGTGATTGAATGCCCACCATTAAATACTTCCTAAGGTCCTCTGCAATGTTGTTTGCTATCCAACCTGTTGATTAAGTTAGACAGATATGTATAAAGGGAAAACATAATTGTCATCTTAATCCAAAACTTTATTGCCCCGGTAAGTTCTTAACGGCAGGTGTTGAATTACCATCTTTCCTTTGGTGTGGCCTACCTGAGATTTGAATCTATCTCATTTTTTGACAATTAGCTGGAAAAATGGATGGACGGTGTGAATAAAACACCCATGGTGGCGGGCCATGGAGCACCGACTAATATCCATAATGGCAGGGTCACTACAAAATCTAGTAGTTCACCGAAAGCTTTTAACGCACAGTTGCATTTGAGCTCGTTGAAAACCGCATCAAATATCTGGACTGACCATTAGGCTCTGTACTCTATTCCTACCATGCCTCGAAAAAATCATTCTAGTCAGATAATTCAAACCAGCTAATCAGTGGTATGCAGAAATAGGCAGATAAGATCATTTATAGAAGATGAGTTGGCTTTAGATGTTTATGACCATGCATATAATTTTTGTGCTGAAGTGGAAGAAAAGTAGCATGGACTTAATGGAAGGCCTAGATGGGTGATGCGAATGCTAATAAGTTCAAATGTAACCATGTGCCTCATGGGAAGGTTCCCATGTATTTAGCCAGTTAAATCTGGGTTAATTAGATCACATGTATGATTTACAAGGGCATCCTTGAGTTGAGTATAGGGTACTAGTAAAAGGGGATTGATTTTGGTACCTACAGTAACATTTGTTTAGCACATAAACAAAAAATCTACCAAAACCCATGAAGATGGAACGTGCTAAGAATCGTGCTTATCCAAAACTCACATGGGCCACTCCGTCTCTATCTTACAAATACTATTAATTCATTTTTATTTTTATTTTTTTAAAGCAGCACTTCTTAGTCAAATGTACATCACAGCACATTTCCATGATTTTGACAATGGCCATTAGATGTGTGCCCAACACCCTCTAATTTCCAACTACTCTCTGAATTCCAAGCACAGCAGTCTCAACAACTCACCGAGAATTAAGCTGTTTACGATAAAATAGAAATTCTGTACCGCTGCTATACATATGAGACACCCATGATGAGTGGGCAGCAACCATCACCCAGGTCAAGCAAGCAACAACCATGACCGGGTCAGGCACATGTTCCATTTACTCGTCCAAAAGGGTCTACGTGCTTTCTTTATATATATATATATATATATATATATATATATATATATAGGGAAGCTGTGTGGGCTCTACCGTGGTGGGGTGTCAAACATCAACACCGTGCATTTAATGGGTCCCCTTTAAATAATGGGATATCTTAAAAATCAGCCGTGTATACGGAACTCAGGTGGGCCATAACATCTAAAATCATGTAAAGACATGCCTAAAACATACAAAAGCACTTGGTGGGGCTCACCTAAAATTTGGATGCATCTAAAACTTGGTCTGACACCTCATCCAAGTGGTACACACATGATGGATGGTCTGAATTTGTGAACCACATCTCGGTGGGCCCAACAAATGATTCTGAATGTTTTAATGGGAGGGTAACCCATCTCAACTTTTGTGTGGCCCACAAAAATCATTGATTGAATTGATTTTTAAGGCGGAGGCCCACAAAAATCATTGATCGAATTGATTTTTGGGCTAACTCTGTCCAAACACAGCCTATGATGAGCCAAAACAGTTTAAACCGAGCCAGGCTGAGATGTTTATGCTAGGCCTGAGTACTGAGCGTTTCTTAGATGGATTAAGGGCTACAAAAAATATATAAAAGAATTTTTACAAATGGTATATATTATAAAATTGTCCTTGTAAACCTTAATTAGCTTGTCCAGGCTGGGATCAAAAGCCCAACAGCCAAGCCTAGCCCATTAACATCACCATCCATCTATAATGTGGTGGAAAAGGCTAGTCATTGTCTCCAACAAAAGTCGAGTGATGAGGCTGAGCATATATCTATACTGTTTGTTTCGTGGGTCGTACTATGGATAGGCAAAATCATGAATTTCTCACCATAGCCGTCTTATCTATAGCCTTAGAATAAAGGTTTGGAAAAGAATATTGGTGGTGGTCAGATCAATAGGAACAGGTCCACCACTAGGATGGTTATGATTGTTTGATGAATGTGCTTTGGGACAGTGGACAGCAACAAATAAGAAAATTGGAAGAGATCTTATCATTAATGGTCTAGATCAGGGACCACTGTCCCTCCTTTACAATAGGAGTGCAATGGACCTGATGATTAAAGTCCTCAGGTTTTATTTAGTGTTATTATACAGCTAATCTCGCTTTCGTGGTATAGCCTAACCCAATGCATGCCTCCAAATGTGTAGACATGTGTGGAACATATGAGCCATTCATCAGTTGGGACCCGCCATGTGGATGCCTTACCACCAGATCAATCAAAAGGGTCTACTTATAAGTTAGGAGAGCAGATTGCATGTGCCCCAGGCACAGATATATAGTGTGCCCGGTGCTGCGTGGGGCCAACAGCCCATCCAAACCGTATTCATATGGTTATTACCACTCAGATAAATTGCAGGAACAAATATCATCACGATACAAAGCTTGTGTCACCCTAGGCATTCAATCTTTTATGTTTCATATGGTATGGTCCACATGAGTTTTGGATATGCCTGATTTTTAGAATCATATCCTACTATGTAGATGTGATGCCTTTTATTTTTAGAAAAGGGTCCCATGCACTTTTTTATTTCAGCTATATATTGACTGCCCTCATTTCTTCAATTTTAACTAGTTTCATGAATCATGGTCAACAAATCCTAACTATTATAAGGCATATTGGCAAAGTTTCCCAGTACTTATCTCACGGCAACGAATTTAAGACAGGTGGGTCCAGTCGTCTGGAAGAACCAGCCAAATTTGAGGCATTATTATTATCAATATCATCATCATCATTATTGGCATCTCACGGCTCCAGCTAATAAGATAATTATTTAAGCTAGTCGTGTACTTAAAAAGGATTAATTGATAGACTTGACTCACGATCAACGCATTCTACAAACAAGTTTGCCCATTTGAATATCTGATGGGCCAGATTCTATTAGACAAGGCATATAACATTATCATGATTGAATGATGAGTGGCTTTGATCAACCTAATAAAGATAAGGGCCGCTTATCAGGCCATCACGACTTTTTGTATGCCTTGTTTCACAAACCAGGCCAAGAGGTGTATCAAGATGTGAATGATTCATAGAAGTGAGTTACCCACGCACACACACACAAGTGTGCGTGTGTGTCTTCTTTGAGTCAAGGCAGCTTCACCATCAGGATGATCTAGTGATGGTTCCAGTCTCACATGTGTGACTGTTTTCCATAGGTGTGTTGAGTGCCGAATGAAAGTGCAATCGTTAGAAAAAGTGCATGCATGCGTGGGGTCCTTGCTTTTGCCTCCGGTGGTAGATTCACATAAGTTTCAACACTAGGTCAAGGGTTGGAGCACCCATGGATGGGGAATTAAATCCCACTGCCGTGTGAGTGTGTGGGGATGTGTACATGTGTGTGTGTGTAAATAAATATACACACATGTGTGGGGATGTGTACATGTGTGCGTGTGTAAATAAATATGCACACATGTGTGGGGATGTGTGTGTGTGTAAAAATAAGTGCATGCATGTGTGCACACATATTATCTTTTGCATTCTTTTTTTTTTCTTCTTTTTTTTCTTTTTTTGTTATTTACGGATTATCATGATGGACTCACATAGATGAGTTTACAGAATTTGTTTTGTTTTTTTGTTGTTTGGTTTTTGTTTTGGCCAAGGAATGTATGCAATGGGCCCATCGACAATTCCTAAATTCCACATTATGATGCACATCAGAGTGGGGCCTTCTTCCCCTTGTATCCATGATGTAATGTGGAACTTTGTGTTAGATGTTTTACATGGATGGGATGAATTAACTTGCCCTATTTCCTAATGCTGATCTCAACTAATTGCATGAACAAGTCTCATTAGTAGTGACTACTGAAGAGAGGTGGCATCAAGTGGCCTACTTCCCATCTCTATCTTACAAATACTATTAATCCAATTTTATTTTATTTTAAAAGCAGCCCTTCTTAGTCAATTGTGCATCACAGCACATTTCCATGATTTTGACAATGGCCATTAGATGTGGGCTTAACACCCTCTAATTTCCAACTACTACTCTCTAAATTCCAAGCACAGCAGTCTCAACCACTCACCAATAATTAAGCTGTTTACAATAAAATAGAAATTCTGTACTGTTGCTATACATATGAGACACCCATGATGAGTGGGCAACAACCATCACCAGGTCCAGCAAGCAACAACCATGACCGGTCAAGCACGTGATGCCCTTTCTTTATATATATATATATATATATATATATATATATATATATATATATATATATATATATATATATATATATTAAAATTATTAAAATTATCCTTGGAAACCTTAATGAGCTTGTCCAGTCTGGGCTTATGAACTGTCATACACGGTCCAAACTCAGCAT
Source organism: Magnolia sinica (assembly GCF_029962835.1). Lineage (NCBI taxonomy): Eukaryota > Viridiplantae > Streptophyta > Magnoliopsida > Magnoliales > Magnoliaceae > Magnolia > Magnolia sinica. The sequence goes on from NC_080581.1 coordinate 79,687,094, forward strand.
GCTTGAGAGACGGCCTAAATTTATGCTTGGCTCAAAAGCCAAACAGAAAAGCTCGGCCAATTAACTCGTAATAGTATACGTCTCCAACAAGTGATGAGGATGGGTCATACTATGGATTGGCAAAATCACGAATTTCTCACCCTAGTCATCTTATCTATATCCTTAGAATAAAGGGTTGGAAAAGAATATTGGCAGCAGTCAGATCAATAAGAACAAGTCCACCACTAGGATGGTTACGATTGTTTGATGAATGTGCTCTAGGACAGTAGACAGCTACAAATAAGAAAATTGGAAGAGATCTGATCAATGGTCTGGATCATGGACCACTTTCCTCCTTTACATTAGGAGTGCAATGGACCTGGTGATTAAAGTCCTCAGGTTTTATTTAGTGTTATTATACTGCTAATCTGGCATTCGTGTGTATAGCCTAACCCAATACATGCCTCCAAATGTGTAGATGTGATCATGTGTGGAACATATAAGCCATTCATCTGTTGGGACCCGTCATGTGGATGACTTGCCACAGGCACAGAGATAGAGGTGTGCCCGGTGCTGTGTGGCGCCGACAGCCCATCCAAACAGTACTCATATGGTTATTACCACTCAGATAAACTGCAAGAACAAATATCATCATGATACAAAGCTTCTGTCACCCCAGGCGTTCAATCCTTTCTGTTTCATGTGATATGGCCCAGATGAGTTTTGTATATGCCTGATTTTTAGAATCATATCTTACTGTAGTCTTTAAAAACAGAAGGATGGAGTGGATTTGTCATGAACATCTCTGTGCCCCAGGGCACATACAATTAGCTCTCATTGGTCAGGCCATACTGTAATAAACAAAACCACAGCTTTCAAAACGAGGGCAAATCCGTCCGCACAAAATGGACTTTTCCGGATGAGGCCCGATCCTCTGCCCTCACGCGCAGTCTTATGTTATGCAATTCTCTGTGGGGTCCACAGCATCGCGTGTATTCATTACGACCCACACATCACATGAGTCCGTCGGATGCCTCAAAAATAAAGATACCACACCACAGAAAACAATGGACATCTATGAAAAACTTTCAAATTCAAGATGTGATGGCTGGATCGGCATTATTTTTGGGGCTTCCTAATTTCTTGGTTGGGTTATCCTTTTGAATGGGCTGGATTCTCTATATTGTGGATGTCCCAAGCAGAATTGTAGAATAATTTGTTTTTTAATTATTATTAAACAAATTAACGTTTTGTAGTATCAGCATGAGAAAATGGAAGCCAGTTGCCCATGCCCCTCCACACCCTTCGGAAGCTAGTGGGGCCCACCGAGATGTCGGTGAGAAATCCACTACTTTCATCGGTTTCTCCCGCTAATGTTAGAGCATGATCCAAAAGCTGAGGCAGATCCAAAAGTCAAGTGGACCAGATTACAGGAAACAGTGGGGATGGAATGCCCACCGTTGAAACATTCACCGGGCTACATAAATTTCGGATTAGGTTAATATTTATGCTTTCATTTGATCACAGTTAGAATTACTTTATGAACGGTTTGGATGGTAGATGAACATCATGGTGGGCCTTAGAAACTTCTCAAATAGCTACCAAGGAGCATTAAATAAGCAAAGGTTCTGATAGGGGAGAAGATTGCATGCTGTCACTGCCTGGACTCTGGCAGGAGCTCTGTGGGCCGACTTTGATATATACATGCCTTCTTTGCCGGATAATTTTGCAAGCGGATTAGGACTAGCTTACTGAGTAAACTCTGTGGGGCCCACTATGATTTATGTATTTTATCCACTCCAACCATCCATTTTACTAGATAATTTTAGTGCTTGAGCCTAAAAAATGGAGCATATTCAAAGCTCATGTGGACCATACTACAGAAAACAGTGTGAATTGAACATATACCATTGAAAAATTCTCGAGGGCCACATAAGTTTCGGATCTAGCTGACATTTGTGTTTTCCCTTCATCCATATATGTTTGATCTTATGAACAGGTTGGATGACAAATAAACATCGCTGTTGGCCTTCCGAAGGTTTCAATTGTAAAAATCATTATTCCCACTGCTTCCTGTGGTGTGGTGCAGTTGAGTTTTGGATAATGCTTGATTTTGAGCTCAACCCATCAAATGAGATAGAAAATTGGATGAACGGCTTGGATAAACTAGATACAATCTCTGTGGGCCCAACAGAGTTTTCTTAGTACCATAAAAGCACACAGCAATCCAATTCCAGGTATGAACCGAAAAGCAAGGCAGATCCAAGACTCAAATGGATCTCAATGGACAAGACTGTGTAGCATCTATTGTCCGTCCGCTGCAAGTAAATAAGTCAGTATTCGATTTGGGTCAATGTGACTTTTGGCCTATTCTCCTTTCACAGGAGGGCTAGAAGTATAGATGGTTTGGATTGCGACGCAGTATGCCCCGTGTGCGGCTAATGAGCCGTTAGATAGTCGAAACAGACCAATTGTCTGGATTACAAAACCATGAGCGTCTAGACAGACCAATTGTCTGGATTAGAAAACCATAAGCGTCTAGACAGACCAATTTGTCTAGATTACAAAACCATGAGCCCATTTGGTAATCCATCAGTACAAAATTGCACCATCATCTTGAAGAAATGCTCCGGTGCTCCGACAGCACTATAAGTCTACTAGTTTCATTCAGATACTTGAAAAGTACAGTGCATTGATCTAGACTGTTTATTCAAGTCTAAATCACATTTGATTGGCTAATGTACAAATGGTACACCAATCCAGTACACATTGGGGTTGGAAACAGATTGGCTATAGAAAATAAGGCCAAATTAAGAATGGATTGGATCATCCAATAAGCATAGTTGTTGCATGGTAGCCCATGAAATGGACTATCCAAGTGAACTCAGGCAACTAGCTACACTATGAGTTAAGAAGTGGTGATTGTCCGAGTTTGTGCTAGATCAGGATTGGGCTGGGCCGGGCCGGGCCGGGCCCAACATATAGACTTAAGGCCTTTGCCTAGACTGAGCCCAGCATTGGTCAAAGCCTAAGCGTGAAAAAAGATACGGGCTGTCAAACCCAACGCAACCCAACCCAACCCAAACTGGCCTATCACAAGGCTATTTAATGTCCTTACCAACTAAATGATGGTTTAAAAACTGCATGAAGCCCTACTCCCACCAGACAAACAAACGGACAGCTTCAACTGCACCAGAGTTGGGGTGCCTGCACAATGATGGGTGGAGTTTTCTGCCTCTGAACACAATCTGCATCCATTCACCCCTATATGAGAGAGCAAACTACAGCGAGATGTTAGAGTTGGCGTTTCTCAATAGTAGGGAGAAGAGAAAGCAGAAGTGTAGGAAAAAGGTAGCAGCTGGCAGTGACTGAACTGATTGCAGAACAGAGGCCAAAACCGCCGCTAAAAGTTTTGCCAGCGATCGGATAAGCGCCGGTAAAGGTGGCGTTGATAAAGCATTTACCGGCAGTCAGGGACCTTTACCGGCTGTTGTGATGGACGCCCCTTAATCATCAGTTTTTGCTGCACTAGCAGAAAAACGGTCAAAGGCTATGGATAAAAACTGTTAAAGACATGAGGCTACAGTCATAGATATGACTACAGATCAAATACATAGCAATAGAACTTATGGCTTCCAATAATCCGTAGCCATAGAGCAAAGCTTTCTCATCAAAAGTATAAAAATAAAAAAATAAAAAGAAGAAAGGAAAAAAGAAAAGGTGATGTGGTCTCCTGCCCTGCTAAGTATAAAAAAAAATTGCTGCACCATGAATGAATGTTGTATCAAGAAACAAATAGGTTGCCATCCTTTGTTGCCTGATGCCATTTGCATGCTGCAACTCACCTACTGTAAAGCAGCATACATACCACCAATCTGGACTGTCCAAAACATGGGCCACATTGTTTTTGAAATGTTGCAACTCATCCACTGTTTGTGTGGCATTCAAGATACCAATCTGGACCATCCACATAATGGGCTCCTTTGTTGGCGAAGCAGTCTAAAATCATCCAACAGAAGCTGGCTGCAAAAGGCTCTTATCAAAGATGGAATCATATATTGGACCATAGATATCACAAGAGGGAAGCAAAATGTGGGATGGTACAAGTACCAACGGCTTTGAGGATTTTTAGTCACTTACTAGTAAGAAAAATATAATGATGCACCACATTCACATTGAGATAAAATAAATAAATAAATAAATAAATAAAATAAAAAATCAATGTAGTGCAAACATAATTTGTTCAGTATGGGACGAAGTATTACATAATTCTTGGTTTATGGCTTAGTGATTTGTAGCATCTAAGATTAACCCATCAACAAAGTAGATCACGCTCCCAACTTAAACTAATTTTAAAGGTTTTATAGTATAAAAAGTGTACAAATTTAAATGATTAGCTAGATGTGAGCCTTTGAACATAATGAAATTTCTGTGAATTGTGATAATGTTTTTCTTGGAAAATGGTTCTCCTACCTTTCAACAAAGAGGATCTGAAAAAAATGGGTATGATTTGAGGAAACAAATAGAAAACTACTAGAGTTTTATGTCAAAGATGTTCCTGACAGTGTAAGAGGGAGTAGAAAAATATATGTAACTTCCTTATTTTGTCTCCAGAAAAGAATAATGTGAAGGAAAAAACATGGATTGGATTGCTTCTCTTGGTTTTGTATCTCGAGTCTTTCACTTGTCTCAACTTAACTTACCATTGCATAAGCTTAGCTTTGCAGGTTGTGTTCATAAAAAGAAAAAAGAAAAAAAGGAACCAAAGCCAAACATGATTAGATGGAGTAAACTGAAATGAACATAACAAGGAACTAGATTCAGTAGGCACTGAGTTTTCAGCAGATGGCTTGAAGATGGATAAAACAATGAGCCAGGGCTACATAATGAAGCTCATTACAATGTACATAGGACATACTGAATCTATCCAACTAAAGTTTGAAACGGCAATCACCATATCATCATTGCAAGACCAATGAGAAAACAATAGAGATTGGACATTGGAATAAAAATATGCCCATCCTCTTTTAGAACAATTAAAGAACCAAGATGGCATGGCAGTTGGAACAGTTATTTTAGCCTAATGCTGATTGTCTACAACCAGTCATAGGTAGTCAGCCTTTAACAGTGTCAAAGGTAGTCAGCCTAATGCTGCAAAAGAATTTGGTCAGCACCCAGCTGAGCATGACAGATAAAATACTCATCAATGTATTAACAGTAAGGTTCTAAAAGGCGATTATACGAGTGAAGCACTCAGCTGCTGCAAGGGAATGGAAACAAACCTGTTATTTGGGAGATTCTTCAAGGGAAGCACTCAGCTTAACAGTCAGTTCTAACCTACAAAACATATCTTAGCCATTAGCCACTGTTCCAGGTTATTCCATAGATACATATGCTCCAAATATCAATCTTATGGTAAAAGATGATTACAAACTTGTAAAAAAAAAAAAGTTCCACATGAATTTATATCCAAAAGAAAGAAAGAAAGACGACTTTTAGTTATCATGAAACACAATGGAACCACATGTTCCCACTTCCAGCATTCTGAAAACTTCCACATGATTTCATTAAGAAAATTTTAGATTTAACCAAGACTTGAAAAAAGGAAGGAAAAAAAATAAAAATCAATTTAGTCACAATTCAGTCGAGACTTGTTCAAGATTCAGTCCACTTGACTAGTCAAAACTCATAAAAATTGAAAAAGAAAACTTGATGAAACTCGACAAAACTTGAATCTGCTCGCAATGTCTCAAAAACAAGAAAACCCAAATAGGAAATAGAGATTAAAACATTACAAAGAACAAAAACCTCACTTAGAACCATAGATTTTCTATCAACTGTTTCATGTTTTATTTCTTCATCATCCAAACATCTCTTCCACTCCATGAAAAATTCTACTATCACCCAAATAAAGAACACTGAGTGAACTGCTATACTGATAACTAGTAGTATCATATCCATGAAAGCTTATGAGCATGCAAGAACCCAGTTTAAAGCAAGAGAGATGTTTTCAAAACAGCACAAAAAATCAAATGACTGCAAAAACCCAAGTCCCTAACATTAAGGAAAATGCTGTGAGCCTGTGATAATATCTGAATAAAACTTGTGGAAAAATAAGAACCCAATTCAAGTAAGAAAGAAATTCTGAATCAACTGTAGAAAAATCAGAAGATTAGAGAAACCCATGTCAGAAATATTAAGAAAACTTCTGTATATATAACCTTTACTCACATCTCCATCAAAGCTTATGTAAAAGCAAGATAAACTCAATCCAAATAAGACAGAAAAGACTCAGAAACTATAGGAGAAAAAAAAAATCAAAAGATTAAAGTGTAAATGGGTGTGGCATGCAATAAGAAAAACCAAAACAACCCAGGTTCAGTCCATTTACACCCAAGTGGCAACTTTGAGGAAATGAAACAGAACAGTCTTACTTTCAAATTTTAGTAGACCTAAAACCATAGGGTAGAGCAGTGGAGGTAGAGGTGGAGAAGTAAGGCAACGTGAAGTAGTAAAGTAGCTCATGATTCAAAGTTCTTCACATGATATGCCAACTTGGTCCGGACTAAATCAAGGGGATAAGTGACAAGAACTGCTGTTCCTCCAGCAACTGACAGTCAAATACACGAATCTTCACCTGTTTTTAGGCCTGGTTATGTTTGTGGTGGCTCCCACCCGATGAATGGCCCAGATCTCAGTAACATATGCCACATTGGCATGTGTTTTGCACAACCACCACTTGAAAAAAAAAAAAAAAAGCTTGAAAACCAATATAAAGAGGAACTTGCACTACATTGTGATCCTGATGTTGATTGTGGCCATGATGTTGGCAATGCCCTTTTTGATGTTGAAGAAGCTGATGATCAGATTGGTGAAGAGTGACCGGATCGGAAGTGCAATAAACACGGAAAAAATAGTCAGTTCCATTGTAAGATCACCCCAATTTGGTCTTTCTAAGGCCAGATGATGGTTGTTAAAATGATCGGCTTGACGATCCAATCTTGTTCCATTTGGCTGAGAGGATTATCATTGCTGCAACCAAATAATGCAAATTATTCGTGGAAACTGAGCATAAATAGCACATGGAATTAGAATCGCATTTGAACTGACATGTTAACGTTCTTCTTTTATTTCCCAAAGAAAGAAGATTTTGTGCAATATAAATTATTCATTGCAGTGTATATGGATTTTAACTTGAAACTAGCAAGCTCTGAAAGCATGGTAAAAGCTGTTCAAGGGAAAATAAAAGATTAGACAATGGCAAAAAGACACTGTTACCTTTTTCTGGTGATGATGATAAATTTTAGAAACACATTGCATAAGAGAAAATAGATACTTGTCTGAACAAGTAAGTTCATCCACATGATATTTGTAACAAAAGGTTTCCTGAGAAAACAGATAACAAACTGTTATTCATCAAAATTATAAAGAGCAAAGGCTGGGAATGATTAAAAACACAATCAATATCCTCATCCTAATATCATATAGGCTCAGAATCCTGCAAAATGCAACACATAGAAGGAAAATTTGTCAATCTACTTCCATGAAACAACAATTTTCATCTAGCGTAGAAAAGTGAATAAGATAACAATGATAAACAACTACAGTAGAAAAGTAAATAAGATAACAATGATAAGCACAATGATCAATGCAAGTCATAGTATAGAAACTAACAAAAAGAAAACCAAATTGAGGAATGGTGCAAAGTTCATGGACCAAAAAGATCACCAAAAAATGAAATTTGCATGGACCAAAAAGTTAGAGAAAGAAAAAAAGAAAAGAAAAAGAAAATAAATGAGAAAGAGCAAAACAAGCTTACCATCTCTAAAGAGTTACATTCCAACAGAGAAGCACAAGGATAGAAGCAGAATTGCCAAATCAGGTAACCATACTTGACCTGACCAATTCCAATGAGAGGGTCAGCCCAAGCCCAATCCAGCTTAAAGAGGACCTAACTGCAAATTTATATTCATGAAGAAGTAGCACACATTAGCAGTTAAAATTAGCTCACACTCCAAATCACCATTCATTGTGTTTCAGACCGCCAAACAATGATTGTTGATTTGTCGGGAAGTTGTCCCGTGCGGTCCCACTTTGCAATGTGGTGAAAACAAGCTGGCTGATACCAGAATGTGATGAGACATGTTCAGAGTCAGTTCAAAGAACACAAGAGCTACAGATATTCTTATAGAATTCTCTAAATACAAACTATCTACTACATAGCTTGTAATGATACACATATCTGATAAATTGCAACTTTTAGCTGTTCAGAAATCCAGATTGTCCAAATTGCTGACCCAATTGTGGATGAAGCTATACATCACTGTCAGATCTTGTGGGTTTGGTGGTATCATAGGTCCCCACAAAAGAAAAGAAAACTAAGGGAAAAGCGATATAGCTTTTGATTACTTGCTGTCACCAACAAAGTCAGTGAAAACCATGTCATCTTCAATTAAAAAACAATCAGTTGGTAGCCAAATATCAAGTTATGAGCTTACCTAGCAATATCAAGAGCAAATCCCAGAGATTTAGAAGGCTGTAGACGTCCTTTCTTTTGAAGGTAATTCACCAAATCTCCCTGAAATCCACCGAAGTACAAGAATCCATATGGTTTAATGACGTACATAAATGTTACCTAGACAATGCAGTCTTCAAAATAATATTTTGAAGTGATGCCATATGTATTATCAACATCAATGTAAACAAGTAAAATGTATGGCGAAACTGCAATAGAATGGAATTATGGGACAACTCAAAGAAATAAAAAATTTTAGATCACAAATCAACAACCAAACTTTTATAGCAGACTGCAGCAACCAAGTGTGCTATTAGAAAATTTCCATATGAATGCAAAGATGCTTACTTTTGGATGGTACTCTGAAACAATCATCATGGGTATATTCTGAGTAGCAGCTCCCACAAACTGAACCATATTAGGATGCCGAACCTTTTCTAACAATGTCAGCTCATTTTTGAAAGCATTTCTGTTCCCAAAAAAAAAAAGGACATGAGAGGGGGGTGGAACTAATCAGTGCAGCCAAGTGACTCTGTGCATTTGGTTTATCAACAAATTGATAACAGATCAGAAACAATTGAAAAATAACAGAAACACACTAATTCAGTTGCACACCATGTAGAACATGATTTGAGAAAGTGGAAACAACATAAAACATTTAAGTAATAATTTTTGAATGATAACTCAATGGTATTTCGCACCAAATTAGATTGATCAATCATGAAATTTCATGATGTTTCTTGTTGAAACCAGATACAGCATTAAGTAACAATTTTTGAATTGCAAACATCCAGTTTAATCTAGATGAAATAACAAAGAGAAATAATGTAATGAGGAAATAGCACTCAAATTGCCATTCTTGGAGACCCAACTTGAAAGTAACATAACTACAATTTCAAGTCCATGCCTTCATATCAACACAATGCATACAAATAACTTGAAATCACAATTTTGTTATTTAAACTTTATTTGATGAATAATCATGGTTGAATTCAATACTCCACACAAACACACCCTAAAAACCAAAATCATAATTTCTTTTCTTGGCATTCACATCGACGGTTTCGGCTCCATATTGCAATCACATAAATTGTAAGTCAGACATCCGAACAAGCATAATTCTGCATTTTGAGTGCTACTTCCACCTTATGAATACTATGAAACATCATTAATTTTCCTTATTTGCTATCGACTAATATGAATGTTTGCAGTACATTTTGCATGTGCATCCAAATGTAGCCTCAAGGTTTCTATAACAAGAATGTGAATTGTGGAAGTTCTCCATAAGAAGAATGTGAAATGTGGAATGAAATGTATCATGATCCTCGACACTGGGACATGCATACAGTTTGTAGAAATGGGGGCACATGGTCCACTGATCCAGGCCGTTGGTCTGTTGGGCTCCACTGTAGATAGACAAGAAAAACCTGGCCACCAATCTTGGCCTTAATTTTTTAGTTGAATGTGGACAGTTGATGCATTTCTCTTCCTACCCATCTACTTGCATGCCACCAAAATTCAAGGTTGGGAATACCCTATCAAGGAGATTTCACAGTCCATCAACAGTAGGGCCCAACAGACCAATGGTTTGGATCACCGAACCATGGGTCCCATTTGCACAGATACTTCTCATACAGTACCTATCTGAGATTACCTGATTTTTAGGCCACAAGACCTAAACAATGTAGTATTACGGGTGTGTGCCCTGGAAGCCAATTTGATGATCTTATTCAATGAATTGATGATCTTGTGTCCTTTTAAGACTTTTTCTTAGTTCACAAGAAAACATGTGGGCCATCGAGCACATGTGTGGGATATTTGAGCTGCACATCTGGTGGACTCTACCATGCAGATGGCTGGCCCTAATATCAGGCCAGTCCACTCATCAGGCCTCACAAGTATGAATGTGAAACATATCTGTGTGCGCCACCTGATGAGTCGATTGGCCCAACTTTTGGAGTAAGTCATCTATTTAGTGAGGTCCACCTAATGCCCAGGTTGTGCATATGTCTACACAGCTGTGTGTGGGCATAGCAAAGCACCCAAAATAGTTTGTTGTATTGCAGACATATGTGCATCAATTAGAAACACACTAGCTCGTTCTTGGACTTGCATTTCTTGTTGAATAGAATTTATTCTCGATACGGTGAGTGAATTAGTAGCTCTGAACTCTTGCAGTCACTTCCAAATGCACTTTTAGGAAAAAAAAAAAAAACTTTCCTTCTTTATTGCTTACTAAGAAATAAAACTTGCAAATGTAAAGTATAGAAAATAAAAAAAATTGAATCTGATGGTATCCAAACCACCATAAGGAATAAGTAAATTAATCAGAATGCTAGAGTGCCTATCCATAGCAGTACTTGATAGGTACCTAGCTATATGCTACTCTAGGCAAATATTCAAACAAAATCCATAGGAGCAGTGATGAAAATCTCCATTCTGTTTAGATTGTGAAAAAATAATCAGGTTTCAAGGAATATCTTGAAATTTTGCATTAAGCTTTATCATACCCATACCCACGAGCCACCATACATCTTTTAATATCATGTGCCATTATACATTACACACCGGGTTAAAAGCAATGACAATGTTGTGGGCCCCATCATGATGTATGCGTTTTATCCACGCCGTCCATCTATTTTTTCATATCCCAGGTCATGAGCCTAAAATGAGTTGGATAAAATCTCAAGCAGACCACACCACAGGAAACAATGGTGATTGAACTCCCACCATTAAAAATTTCTTAGGGGCCACAAATGTTTTGGAACAAGCTGATTCTTGTGTTTTCCCTGCATCCATGTCTGTTTGACCTAAACAACAAGTTAGATGGCAGATAAATATTACATGGGCCCTAAGAAAATTTTAACGCTGGGTGTTCAATCACCCCAATTTTCCCTTGCCAATAGCTCTCTGTATCATACCGGAAAAGATCTCCTACAAACGGTTGCATGGGGCATAACACAAATGAGATTGTTAGCATGCACATGCTCAGGCCCACAAGTTCGAATTCAGTGAGAACAAATACCTGCGAAGCCCCCCAATCAACGGTGCTCCCCTGTTTTGGCCAATCAACACATGGGGCCCACACCATGATGCATGGTTCATGTTATCATAAAAGCTTTAGCCGATTCTATTTAGATTGTGAAAATTTAAATAACAGTAAATTTGTTAGGGATTAGACAATACAAATCCCTAAAAAGAGATTCGACAATGCAAATCCCGAACTAGGGATTTGACAATACACATCCCTAATTAGGAATTTGTTATACAAATCCCTAAGAAGGGATTCGACAATGCATATCCCTAATCAAGTATTCTAAATTGCAGAAAGCAACAACGAGAAGGAAAAAAACCTTAAATCATACCTGAGAACCCGAGATTTACGACCAGCAGAAGGTCGAACTGCAGCAGAGGGCCGAGGAGATAGAGATATAGAGGACTAGGGTTTTGACAAAGAGAGAGAGAGAGAGAGAGAGAGAGAGAGAGAGAGAGAGAGAGAGAGGCAGAGAGGCAGGGAGGGAGAAGGAGAGGCAGGGAGAGAGAAAGAGAGAGTCGGCCGGGTGAGCGCAAATGATTTAGGGCATCCCTTTTTTTTCTTTTTATTGGGCCCAGTTACCTGCGGCCGGTAAAACTGGCCGCCGGTGAAGGGTAACCCCAACCGACACCTATGGGTCTTTTTCTTGTAGTGAGTGTCAGACACCTGGACAGCACACTATGGTGATTGACCTACTTCTAATAACAATGTAGTTTCCTACTAATTACAGAAGCTTGTGGGTATACCAAAGACAAAAGCGAATCTGCCTTCTGTACTGCAATCTCTGGGATGCATAAAGCAAACTGTACTGCCTGTTTTTGGAAACCAGAGAGGGCAAATTGTGGTTATTGTAACGAGAAAAATATTAGAGTGCGGCAGTGTATACCTTTTTTAGTCTTTATAAAATTGAGGCATCTTATGCATGCCATTATATATTTCTCCCATTTTGATAAGATCTTCTCCATTGGATATAATTATCTCTATTCCAAGAAATAGAAGACAACACTAAAACCTTTTGGGAAAAACAAAATGAACTTTGTTTATTGAAGGTTAATCAGGGTACTAGTTTATTATGCTCTAGTTATTTCATGTTATGGAATATTAATACATGTAAAAACTAATTCCCTAATTTTTTTAATAACTGCAATTCAGTTACCACATAAAGTTTGCTTTCACTGCTAATATCCCCACTTTGTTACTCTTCATTGTTTTTCTCTTTGGTTTTGCATAGCAGATATTTGGCATAAAACCTTGGTGAAAAGCTTTTTATCTCTTAACATGCTCATTTGCAACCAGGGATAGAAAACCTTTAGGAAATCCTTTATAAAAATAAAAAATACTTTCTTTTGGAGATTTTTGAAAGAATATAAAATCAAGGTATTGTAGGCCTACTAACATGATGAAGTTTTTCATCTCTTGGCGATGGGCATCCTTGGCTTCATATGTATTAAATCTCTTGTTTTAATTAGCTGACGGTAGCATTACACCTGAGGACTTTCTAATCTTACTGTACTATGGACAAGGCCCGTCTAAGGCTTGCTTCAGCAAAAGCTGTCCAGTGCTGGTCAAAAGTACTGGGATAAAAAAATACCAATTGACGTCTTTTATTTGACTTTAAGATATCACATTCTAGAGCTTTTCTTTCATGCAAAAGTTTGTTAGAAATGTTTGTTTACTTGGCATTGTATTCCTGTTCTTAGTATGAAGATAAAATGTGTGTATTGTTCCATTGCCTTTTGCTGTCTAAAAGCAGATGATGTTTGCTTATCCAGAGATTGTGATATCTTTCCCACTAGTGGCAGCTGACTTCGTCTTGGCACATAGCTAGGGTGTCAACCCACAAGCTAGAAAGCTATTCCTTAGCAAAGTACACCAATATATATAGGAAAGGCTTCTGGATGCGAAGTATGCTTGTGGCTTCTTATTCAGCATAACTGGATCCCATCCACTCAAGTTTAAAGAGGTAAGTATTTGTTATAATTTATTCTATAGACCAATCACTTGGAAAAGTTTCTCTATTCTTCATTTCACTGAATGTTGTAACTTTTCATGCCTATATGAATGGGGTTGAAGTTTCTTATACTAGATAATGTCTTTGTTGTATCTTTGTCATATTGATTCCATTGGACAAAGATAACTTAATGGAAGTTAGTCAAATGCATTACCAACTGAAGGCACGCCAACTTTCTATGCAACATGATGTGAAAGTATTCTCACATATTTGGTCCATACACTTGCACATCATCCTTCATAACCTAATGTTGATGAATGCAAAGAAGTTCAAGCATTTGAATGATCAATTTACTTGTATCCTTTCTCTTCTCTGTTTTATTCGTTTCTCTGTACAAATTACTGGTCTTTTAATTGCTATAAATGAGGATTCTACCATGGGATGGTGTCTTACTCACATCATCCTTCATATACCACCATGTTGTATATGTAAGATCAAATCTGTCCATCAGTTGTATTCCTCCTTTCTTTGCGCTGCTCCCAAAAATCATTTAAACCCACAACTCAGATGTCCCACACCACAGGGAACAATGAAAATGGGACCCCAACCATAGGCTAGTGTTTGTGTGGTTAGCATGTTGGAAGAGATCTTATCATTAATGGTCTAGATCAGGGACCACTGTCCCTCCTTTACAATAGGAGTGCAATGGACCTGATGATTAAAGTCCTCAGGTTTTATTTAGTGTTATTATACAGCTAATCTCGCTTTCGTGGTATAGCCTAACCCAATGCATGCCTCCAAATGTGTAGACATGTGTGGAACATATGAGCCATTCATCAGTTGGGACCCGCCATGTGGATGCCTTACCACCAGATCAATCAAAAGGGTCTACTTATAAGTTAGGAGAGCAGATTGCATGTGCCCCAGGCACAGATATATAGTGTGCCCGGTGCTGCGTGGGGCCAACAGCCCATCCAAACCGTATTCATATGGTTATTACCACTCAGATAAATTGCAGGAACAAATATCATCACGATACAAAGCTTGTGTCACCCTAGGCATTCAATCTTTTATGTTTCATATGGTATGGTCCACATGAGTTTTGGATATGCCTGATTTTTAGAATCATATCCTACTATGTAGATGTGATGCCTTTTATTTTTAGAAAAGGGTCCCATGCACTTTTTTATTTCAGCTATATATTGACTGCCCTCATTTCTTCAATTTTAACTAGTTTCATGAATCATGGTCAACAAATCCTAACTATTATAAGGCATATTGGCAAAGTTTCCCAGTACTTATCTCACGGCAACGAATTTAAGACAGGTGGGTCCAGTCGTCTGGAAGAACCAGCCAAATTTGAGGCATTATTATTATCAATATCATCATCATCATTATTGGCATCTCACGGCTCCAGCTAATAAGATAATTATTTAAGCTAGTCGTGTACTTAAAAAGGATTAATTGATAGACTTGACTCACGATCAACGCATTCTACAAACAAGTTTGCCCATTTGAATATCTGATGGGCCAGATTCTATTAGACAAGGCATATAACATTATCATGATTGAATGATGAGTGGCTTTGATCAACCTAATAAAGATAAGGGCCGCTTATCAGGCCATCACGACTTTTTGTATGCCTTGTTTCACAAACCAGGCCAAGAGGTGTATCAAGATGTGAATGATTCATAGAAGTGAGTTACCCACGCACACACACACAAGTGTGCGTGTGTGTCTTCTTTGAGTCAAGGCAGCTTCACCATCAGGATGATCTAGTGATGGTTCCAGTCTCACATGTGTGACTGTTTTCCATAGGTGTGTTGAGTGCCGAATGAAAGTGCAATCGTTAGAAAAAGTGCATGCATGCGTGGGGTCCTTGCTTTTGCCTCCGGTGGTAGATTCACATAAGTTTCAACACTAGGTCAAGGGTTGGAGCACCCATGGATGGGGAATTAAATCCCACTGCCGTGTGAGTGTGTGGGGATGTGTACATGTGTGTGTGTGTAAATAAATATACACACATGTGTGGGGATGTGTACATGTGTGCGTGTGTAAATAAATATGCACACATGTGTGGGGATGTGTGTGTGTGTAAAAATAAGTGCATGCATGTGTGCACACATATTATCTTTTGCATTCTTTTTTTTTTCTTCTTTTTTTTCTTTTTTTGTTATTTACGGATTATCATGATGGACTCACATAGATGAGTTTACAGAATTTGTTTTGTTTTTTTGTTGTTTGGTTTTTGTTTTGGCCAAGGAATGTATGCAATGGGCCCATCGACAATTCCTAAATTCCACATTATGATGCACATCAGAGTGGGGCCTTCTTCCCCTTGTATCCATGATGTAATGTGGAACTTTGTGTTAGATGTTTTACATGGATGGGATGAATTAACTTGCCCTATTTCCTAATGCTGATCTCAACTAATTGCATGAACAAGTCTCATTAGTAGTGACTACTGAAGAGAGGTGGCATCAAGTGGCCTACTTCCCATCTCTATCTTACAAATACTATTAATCCAATTTTATTTTATTTTAAAAGCAGCCCTTCTTAGTCAATTGTGCATCACAGCACATTTCCATGATTTTGACAATGGCCATTAGATGTGGGCTTAACACCCTCTAATTTCCAACTACTACTCTCTAAATTCCAAGCACAGCAGTCTCAACCACTCACCAATAATTAAGCTGTTTACAATAAAATAGAAATTCTGTACTGTTGCTATACATATGAGACACCCATGATGAGTGGGCAACAACCATCACCAGGTCCAGCAAGCAACAACCATGACCGGTCAAGCACGTGATTCCCTTTCTTTATATATATATATATATATATATATATATATATATATATATATATATATATATATATATATATATATATTAAAATTATTAAAATTATCCTTGGAAACCTTAATGAGCTTGTCCAGTCTGGGCTTATGAACTGTCATACACGGTCCAAACTCAGCATGCTTGAGAGACGGCCTAAATTTATGCTTGGCTCAAAAGCCAAACAGAAAAGCTCGGCCAATTAACTCGTAATAGTATACGTCTCCAACAAGTGATGAGGATGGGTCATACTATGGATTGGCAAAATCACGAATTTCTCACCCTAGTCATCTTATCTATATCCTTAGAATAAAGGGTTGGAAAAGAATATTGGCAGCAGTCAGATCAATAAGAACAAGTCCACCACTAGGATGGTTACGATTGTTTGATGAATGTGCTCTAGGACAGTAGACAGCTACAAATAAGAAAATTGGAAGAGATCTGATCAATGGTCTGGATCATGGACCACTTTCCTCCTTTACATTAGGAGTGCAATGGACCTGGTGATTAAAGTCCTCAGGTTTTATTTAGTGTTATTATACTGCTAATCTGGCATTCGTGTGTATAGCCTAACCCAATACATGCCTCCAAATGTGTAGATGTGATCATGTGTGGAACATATAAGCCATTCATCTGTTGGGACCCGTCATGTGGATGACTTGCCACAGGCACAGAGATAGAGGTGTGCCCGGTGCTGTGTGGCGCCGACAGCCCATCCAAACAGTACTCATATGGTTATTACCACTCAGATAAACTGCAAGAACAAATATCATCATGATACAAAGCTTCTGTCACCCCAGGCGTTCAATCCTTTCTGTTTCATGTGATATGGCCCACATGAGTTTTGTATATGCCTGATTTTTAGAATCATATCTTACTGTAGTCTTTAAAAACAGAAGGATGGAGTGGATTTGTCATGAACATCTCTGTGCCCCAGGGCACATACAATTAGCTCTCATTGGTCAGGCCATACTGTAATAAACAAAACCACAGCTTTCAAAACGAGGGCAAATCCGTCCGCACAAAATGGACTTTTCCGGATGAGGCCCGATCCTCTGCCCTCACGCGCAGTCTTATGTTATGCAATTCTCTGTGGGGTCCACAGCATCGCGTGTATTCATTACGACCCACACATCACATGAGTCCGTCGGATGCCTCAAAAATAAAGATACCACACCACAGAAAACAATGGACACCTATGAAAAACTTTCAAATTCAAGATGTGATGGCTGGATCGGCATTATTTTTGGGGCTTCCTAATTTCTTGGTTGGGTTATCCTTTTGAATGGGCTGGATTCTCTATATTGTGGATGTCCCAAGCAGAATTGTAGAATAATTTGTTTTTTAATTATTATTAAACAAATTAACGTTTTGTAGTATCAGCATGAGAAAATGGAAGCCAGTTGCCCATGCCCCTCCACACCCTTCGGAAGCTAGTGGGGCCCACCGAGATGTCGGTGAGAAATCCACTACTTTCATCGGTTTCTCCCGCTAATGTTAGAGCATGATCCAAAAGCTGAGGCAGATCCAAAAGTCAAGTGGACCAGATTACAGGAAACAGTGGGGATGGAATGCCCACCGTTGAAACATTCACCGGGCTACATAAATTTCGGATTAGGTTAATATTTATGCTTTCATTTGATCACAGTTAGAATTACTTTATGAACGGTTTGGATGGTAGATGAACATCATGGTGGGCCTTAGAAACTTCTCAAATAGCTACCAAGGAGCATTAAATAAGCAAAGGTTCTGATAGGGGAGAAGATTGCATGCTGTCACTGCCTGGACTCTGGCAGGAGCTCTGTGGGCCGACTTTGATATATACATGCCTTCTTTGCCGGATAATTTTGCAAGCGGATTAGGACTAGCTTACTGAGTAAACTCTGTGGGGCCCACTATGATTTATGTATTTTATCCACTCCAACCATCCATTTTACTAGATAATTTTAGTGCTTGAGCCTAAAAAATGGAGCATATTCAAAGCTCATGTGGACCATACTACAGAAAACAGTGTGAATTGAACATATACCATTGAAAAATTCTCGAGGGCCACATAAGTTTCGGATCTAGCTGACATTTGTGTTTTCCCTTCATCCATATATGTTTGATCTTATGAACAGGTTGGATGACAAATAAACATCGCTGTTGGCCTTCCGAAGGTTTCAATTGTAAAAATCATTATTCCCACTGCTTCCTGTGGTGTGGTGCAGTTGAGTTTTGGATAATGCTTGATTTTGAGCTCAACCCATCAAATGAGATAGAAAATTGGATGAACGGCTTGGATAAACTAGATACAATCTCTGTGGGCCCAACAGAGTTTTCTTAGTACCATAAAAGCACACAGCAATCCAATTCCAGGTATGAACCGAAAAGCAAGGCAGATCCAAGACTCAAATGGATCTCAATGGACAAGACTGTGTAGCATCTATTGTCCGTCCGCTGCAAGTAAATAAGTCAGTATTCGATTTGGGTCAATGTGACTTTTGGCCTATTCTCCTTTCACAGGAGGGCTAGAAGTATAGATGGTTTGGATTGCGACGCAGTATGCCCCGTGTGCGGCTAATGAGCCGTTAGATAGTCGAAACAGACCAATTGTCTGGATTACAAAACCATGAGCGTCTAGACAGACCAATTGTCTGGATTAGAAAACCATAAGCGTCTAGACAGACCAATTTGTCTAGATTACAAAACCATGAGCCCATTTGGTAATCCATCAGTACAAAATTGCACCATCATCTTGAAGAAATGCTCCGGTGCTCCGACAGCACTATAAGTCTACTAGTTTCATTCAGATACTTGAAAAGTACAGTGCATTGATCTAGACTGTTTATTCAAGTCTAAATCACATTTGATTGGCTAATGTACAAATGGTACACCAATCCAGTACACATTGGGGTTGGAAACAGATTGGCTATAGAAAATAAGGCCAAATTAAGAATGGATTGGATCATCCAATAAGCATAGTTGTTGCATGGTAGCCCATGAAATGGACTATCCAAGTGAACTCAGGCAACTAGCTACACTATGAGTTAAGAAGTGGTGATTGTCCGAGTTTGTGCTAGATCAGGATTGGGCTGGGCCGGGCCGGGCCGGGCCCAACATATAGACTTAAGGCCTTTGCCTAGACTGAGCCCAGCATTGGTCAAAGCCTAAGCGTGAAAAAAGATACGGGCTGTCAAACCCAACGCAACCCAACCCAACCCAAACTGGCCTATCACAAGGCTATTTAATGTCCTTACCAACTAAATGATGGTTTAAAAACTGCATGAAGCCCTACTCCCACCAGACAAACAAACGGACAGCTTCAACTGCACCAGAGTTGGGGTGCCTGCACAATGATGGGTGGAGTTTTCTGCCTCTGAACACAATCTGCATCCATTCACCCCTATATGAGAGAGCAAACTACAGCGAGATGTTAGAGTTGGCGTTTCTCAATAGTAGGGAGAAGAGAAAGCAGAAGTGTAGGAAAAAGGTAGCAGCTGGCAGTGACTGAACTGATTGCAGAACAGAGGCCAAAACCGCCGCTAAAAGTTTTGCCAGCGATCGGATAAGCGCCGGTAAAGGTGGCGTTGATAAAGCATTTACCGGCAGTCAGGGACCTTTACCGGCTGTTGTGATGGACGCCCCTTAATCATCAGTTTTTGCTGCACTAGCAGAAAAACGGTCAAAGGCTATGGATAAAAACTGTTAAAGACATGAGGCTACAGTCATAGATATGACTACAGATCAAATACATAGCAATAGAACTTATGGCTTCCAATAATCCGTAGCCATAGAGCAAAGCTTTCTCATCAAAAGTATAAAAATAAAAAAATAAAAAGAAGAAAGGAAAAAAGAAAAGGTGATGTGGTCTCCTGCCCTGCTAAGTATAAAAAAAAATTGCTGCACCATGAATGAATGTTGTATCAAGAAACAAATAGGTTGCCATCCTTTGTTGCCTGATGCCATTTGCATGCTGCAACTCACCTACTGTAAAGCAGCATACATACCACCAATCTGGACTGTCCAAAACATGGGCCACATTGTTTTTGAAATGTTGCAACTCATCCACTGTTTGTGTGGCATTCAAGATACCAATCTGGACCATCCACATAATGGGCTCCTTTGTTGGCGAAGCAGTCTAAAATCATCCAACAGAAGCTGGCTGCAAAAGGCTCTTATCAAAGATGGAATCATATATTGGACCATAGATATCACAAGAGGGAAGCAAAATGTGGGATGGTACAAGTACCAACGGCTTTGAGGATTTTTAGTCACTTACTAGTAAGAAAAATATAATGATGCACCACATTCACATTGAGATAAAATAAATAAATAAATAAATAAATAAAATAAAAAATCAATGTAGTGCAAACATAATTTGTTCAGTATGGGACGAAGTATTACATAATTCTTGGTTTATGGCTTAGTGATTTGTAGCATCTAAGATTAACCCATCAACAAAGTAGATCACGCTCCCAACTTAAACTAATTTTAAAGGTTTTATAGTATAAAAAGTGTACAAATTTAAATGATTAGCTAGATGTGAGCCTTTGAACATAATGAAATTTCTGTGAATTGTGATAATGTTTTTCTTGGAAAATGGTTCTCCTACCTTTCAACAAAGAGGATCTGAAAAAAATGGGTATGATTTGAGGAAACAAATAGAAAACTACTAGAGTTTTATGTCAAAGATGTTCCTGACAGTGTAAGAGGGAGTAGAAAAATATATGTAACTTCCTTATTTTGTCTCCAGAAAAGAATAATGTGAAGGAAAAAACATGGATTGGATTGCTTCTCTTGGTTTTGTATCTCGAGTCTTTCACTTGTCTCAACTTAACTTACCATTGCATAAGCTTAGCTTTGCAGGTTGTGTTCATAAAAAGAAAAAAGAAAAAAAGGAACCAAAGCCAAACATGATTAGATGGAGTAAACTGAAATGAACATAACAAGGAACTAGATTCAGTAGGCACTGAGTTTTCAGCAGATGGCTTGAAGATGGATAAAACAATGAGCCAGGGCTACATAATGAAGCTCATTACAATGTACATAGGACATACTGAATCTATCCAACTAAAGTTTGAAACGGCAATCACCATATCATCATTGCAAGACCAATGAGAAAACAATAGAGATTGGACATTGGAATAAAAAATATGCCCATCCTCTTTTAGAACAATTAAAGAACCAAGATGGCATGGCAGTTGGAACAGTTATTTTAGCCTAATGCTGATTGTCTACAACCAGTCATAGGTAGTCAGCCTTTAACAGTGTCAAAGGTAGTCAGCCTAATGCTGCAAAAGAATTTGGTCAGCACCCAGCTGAGCATGACAGATAAAATACTCATCAATGTATTAACAGTAAGGTTCTAAAAGGCGATTATACGAGTGAAGCACTCAGCTGCTGCAAGGGAATGGAAACAAACCTGTTATTTGGGAGATTCTTCAAGGGAAGCACTCAGCTTAACAGTCAGTTCTAACCTACAAAACATATCTTAGCCATTAGCCACTGTTCCAGGTTATTCCATAGATACATATGCTCCAAATATCAATCTTATGGTAAAAGATGATTACAAACTTGTAAAAAAAAAAAAGTTCCACATGAATTTATATCCAAAAGAAAGAAAGAAAGACGACTTTTAGTTATCATGAAACACAATGGAACCACATGTTCCCACTTCCAGCATTCTGAAAACTTCCACATGATTTCATTAAGAAAATTTTAGATTTAACCAAGACTTGAAAAAAGGAAGGAAAAAAAATAAAAATCAATTTAGTCACAATTCAGTCGAGACTTGTTCAAGATTCAGTCCACTTGACTAGTCAAAACTCATAAAAATTGAAAAAATAAAACTTGATGAAACTATACAAAACTTGAATCTTCTCTCAATGTCTCAAAAACAAGAAAACCCAAATAGGAAATAGAGATTAAAACATTACAAAGAACAAAAACCTCACTTAGAACCATAGATTTTCTATCAACTGTTTCATGTTTTATTTCTTCATCATCCAAACATCTCTTCCACTCCATGAAAAATTCTACTATCACCCAAATAAAGAACACTGAGTGAACTGCTATACTGATAACTAGTAGTATCATATCCATGAAAGCTTATGAGCATGCAAGAACCCAGTTTAAAGCAAGAGAGATGTTTTCAAAACAGCACAAAAAATCAAATGACTGCAAAAACCCAAGTCCCTAACATTAAGGAAAATGCTGTGAGCCTGTGATAATATCTGAATAAAACTTGTGGAAAAATAAGAACCCAATTCAAGTAAGAAAGAAATTCTGAATCAACTGTAGAAAAATCAGAAGATTAGAGAAACCCATGTCAGAAATATTAAGAAAACTTCTGTATATATAACCTTTACTCACATCTCCATCAAAGCTTATGTAAAAGCAAGATAAACTCAATCCAAATAAGACAGAAAAGACTCAGAAACTATAGGAGAAAAAAAAAAATCAAAAGATTAAAGTGTAAATGGGTGTGGCATGCAATAAGAAAAACCAAAACAACCCAGGTTCAGTCCATTTACACCCAAGTGGCAACTTTGAGGAAATGAAACAGAACAGTCTTACTTTCAAATTTTAGTAGACCTAAAACCATAGGGTAGAGCAGTGGAGGTAGAGGTGGAGAAGTAAGGCAACGTGAAGTAGTAAAGTAGCTCATGATTCAAAGTTCTTCACATGATATGCCAACTTGGTCCGGACTAAATCAAGGGGATAAGTGACAAGAACTGCTGTTCCTCCAGCAACTGACAGTCAAATACACGAATCTTCACCTGTTTTTAGGCCTGGTTATGTTTGTGGTGGCTCCCACCCGATGAATGGCCCAGATCTCAGTAACATATGCCACATTGGCATGTGTTTTGCACAACCACCACTTGAAAAAAAAAAAAAAAAGCTTGAAAACCAATATAAAGAGGAACTTGCACTACATTGTGATCCTGATGTTGATTGTGGCCATGATGTTGGCAATGCCCTTTTTGATGTTGAAGAAGCTGATGATCAGATTGGTGAAGAGTGACCGGATCGGAAGTGCAATAAACACGGAAAAAATAGTCAGTTCCATTGTAAGATCACCCCAATTTGGTCTTTCTAAGGCCAGATGATGGTTGTTAAAATGATCGGCTTGACGATCCAATCTTGTTCCATTTGGCTGAGAGGATTATCATTGCTGCAACCAAATAATGCAAATTATTCGTGGAAACTGAGCATAAATAGCACATGGAATTAGAATCGCATTTGAACTGACATGTTAACGTTCTTCTTTTATTTCCCAAAGAAAGAAGATTTTGTGCAATATAAATTATTCATTGCAGTGTATATGGATTTTAACTTGAAACTAGCAAGCTCTGAAAGCATGGTAAAAGCTGTTCAAGGGAAAATAAAAGATTAGACAATGGCAAAAAGACACTGTTACCTTTTTCTGGTGATGATGATAAATTTTAGAAACACATTGCATAAGAGAAAATAGATACTTGTCTGAACAAGTAAGTTCATCCACATGATATTTGTAACAAAAGGTTTCCTGAGAAAACAGATAACAAACTGTTATTCATCAAAATTATAAAGAGCAAAGGCTGGGAATGATTAAAAACACAATCAATATCCTCATCCTAATATCATATAGGCTCAGAATCCTGCAAAATGCAACACATAGAAGGAAAATTTGTCAATCTACTTCCATGAAACAACAATTTTCATCTAGCGTAGAAAAGTGAATAAGATAACAATGATAAACAACTACAGTAGAAAAGTAAATAAGATAACAATGATAAGCACAATGATCAATGCAAGTCATAGTATAGAAACTAACAAAAAGAAAACCAAATTGAGGAATGGTGCAAAGTTCATGGACCAAAAAGATCACCAAAAAATGAAATTTGCATGGACCAAAAAGTTAGAGAAAGAAAAAAAGAAAAGAAAAAGAAAATAAATGAGAAAGAGCAAAACAAGCTTACCATCTCTAAAGAGTTACATTCCAACAGAGAAGCACAAGGATAGAAGCAGAATTGCCAAATCAGGTAACCATACTTGACCTGACCAATTCCAATGAGAGGGTCAGCCCAAGCCCAATCCAGCTTAAAGAGGACCTAACTGCAAATTTATATTCATGAAGAAGTAGCACACATTAGCAGTTAAAATTAGCTCACACTCCAAATCACCATTCATTGTGTTTCAGACCGCCAAACAATGATTGTTGATTTGTCGGGAAGTTGTCCCGTGCGGTCCCACTTTGCAATGTGGTGAAAACAAGCTGGCTGATACCAGAATGTGATGAGACATGTTCAGAGTCAGTTCAAAGAACACAAGAGCTACAGATATTCTTATAGAATTCTCTAAATACAAACTATCTACTACATAGCTTGTAATGATACACATATCTGATAAATTGCAACTTTTAGCTGTTCAGAAATCCAGATTGTCCAAATTGCTGACCCAATTGTGGATGAAGCTATACATCACTGTCAGATCTTGTGGGTTTGGTGGTATCATAGGTCCCCACAAAAGAAAAGAAAACTAAGGGAAAAGCGATATAGCTTTTGATTACTTGCTGTCACCAACAAAGTCAGTGAAAACCATGTCATCTTCAATTAAAAAACAATCAGTTGGTAGCCAAATATCAAGTTATGAGCTTACCTAGCAATATCAAGAGCAAATCCCAGAGATTTAGAAGGCTGTAGACGTCCTTTCTTTTGAAGGTAATTCACCAAATCTCCCTGAAATCCACCGAAGTACAAGAATCCATATGGTTTAATGACGTACATAAATGTTACCTAGACAATGCAGTCTTCAAAATAATATTTTGAAGTGATGCCATATGTATTATCAACATCAATGTAAACAAGTAAAATGTATGGCGAAACTGCAATAGAATGGAATTATGGGACAACTCAAAGAAATAAAAAATTTTAGATCACAAATCAACAACCAAACTTTTATAGCAGACTGCAGCAACCAAGTGTGCTATTAGAAAATTTCCATATGAATGCAAAGATGCTTACTTTTGGATGGTACTCTGAAACAATCATCATGGGTATATTCTGAGTAGCAGCTCCCACAAACTGAACCATATTAGGATGCCGAACCTTTTCTAACAATGTCAGCTCATTTTTGAAAGCATTTCTGTTCCCAAAAAAAAAAAGGACATGAGAGGGGGGTGGAACTAATCAGTGCAGCCAAGTGACTCTGTGCATTTGGTTTATCAACAAATTGATAACAGATCAGAAACAATTGAAAAATAACAGAAACACACTAATTCAGTTGCACACCATGTAGAACATGATTTGAGAAAGTGGAAACAACATAAAACATTTAAGTAATAATTTTTGAATGATAACTCAATGGTATTTCGCACCAAATTAGATTGATCAATCATGAAATTTCATGATGTTTCTTGTTGAAACCAGATACAGCATTAAGTAACAATTTTTGAATTGCAAACATCCAGTTTAATCTAGATGAAATAACAAAGAGAAATAATGTAATGAGGAAATAGCACTCAAATTGCCATTCTTGGAGACCCAACTTGAAAGTAACATAACTACAATTTCAAGTCCATGCCTTCATATCAACACAATGCATACAAATAACTTGAAATCACAATTTTGTTATTTAAACTTTATTTGATGAATAATCATGGTTGAATTCAATACTCCACACAAACACACCCTAAAAACCAAAATCATAATTTCTTTTCTTGGCATTCACATCGACGGTTTCGGCTCCATATTGCAATCACATAAATTGTAAGTCAGACATCCGAACAAGCATAATTCTGCATTTTGAGTGCTACTTCCACCTTATGAATACTATGAAACATCATTAATTTTCCTTATTTGCTATCGACTAATATGAATGTTTGCAGTACATTTTGCATGTGCATCCAAATGTAGCCTCAAGGTTTCTATAACAAGAATGTGAATTGTGGAAGTTCTCCATAAGAAGAATGTGAAATGTGGAATGAAATGTATCATGATCCTCGACACTGGGACATGCATACAGTTTGTAGAAATGGGGGCACATGGTCCACTGATCCAGGCCGTTGGTCTGTTGGGCTCCACTGTAGATAGACAAGAAAAACCTGGCCACCAATCTTGGCCTTAATTTTTTAGTTGAATGTGGACAGTTGATGCATTTCTCTTCCTACCCATCTACTTGCATGCCACCAAAATTCAAGGTTGGGAATACCCTATCAAGGAGATTTCACAGTCCATCAACAGTAGGGCCCAACAGACCAATGGTTTGGATCACCGAACCATGGGTCCCATTTGCACAGATACTTCTCATACAGTACCTATCTGAGATTACCTGATTTTTAGGCCACAAGACCTAAACAATGTAGTATTACGGGTGTGTGCCCTGGAAGCCAATTTGATGATCTTATTCAATGAATTGATGATCTTGTGTCCTTTTAAGACTTTTTCTTAGTTCACAAGAAAACATGTGGGCCATCGAGCACATGTGTGGGATATTTGAGCTGCACATCTGGTGGACTCTACCATGCAGATGGCTGGCCCTAATATCAGGCCAGTCCACTCATCAGGCCTCACAAGTATGAATGTGAAACATATCTGTGTGCGCCACCTGATGAGTCGATTGGCCCAACTTTTGGAGTAAGTCATCTATTTAGTGAGGTCCACCTAATGCCCAGGTTGTGCATATGTCTACACAGCTGTGTGTGGGCATAGCAAAGCACCCAAAATAGTTTGTTGTATTGCAGACATATGTGCATCAATTAGAAACACACTAGCTCGTTCTTGGACTTGCATTTCTTGTTGAATAGAATTTATTCTCGATACGGTGAGTGAATTAGTAGCTCTGAACTCTTGCAGTCACTTCCAAATGCACTTTTAGGAAAAAAAAAAAAAACTTTCCTTCTTTATTGCTTACTAAGAAATAAAACTTGCAAATGTAAAGTATAGAAAATAAAAAAAATTGAATCTGATGGTATCCAAACCACCATAAGGAATAAGTAAATTAATCAGAATGCTAGAGTGCCTATCCATAGCAGTACTTGATAGGTACCTAGCTATATGCTACTCTAGGCAAATATTCAAACAAAATCCATAGGAGCAGTGATGAAAATCTCCATTCTGTTTAGATTGTGAAAAAATAATCAGGTTTCAAGGAATATCTTGAAATTTTGCATTAAGCTTTATCATACCCATACCCACGAGCCACCATACATCTTTTAATATCATGTGCCATTATACATTACACACCGGGTTAAAAGCAATGACAATGTTGTGGGCCCCATCATGATGTATGCGTTTTATCCACGCCGTCCATCTATTTTTTCATATCCCAGGTCATGAGCCTAAAATGAGTTGGATAAAATCTCAAGCAGACCACACCACAGGAAACAATGGTGATTGAACTCCCACCATTAAAAATTTCTTAGGGGCCACAAATGTTTTGGATCAAGCTGATTCTTGTGTTTTCCCTGCATCCATGTCTGTTTGACCTAAACAACAAGTTAGATGGCAGATAAATATTACATGGGCCCTAAGAAAATTTTAACGCTGGGTGTTCAATCACCCCAATTTTCCCTTGCCAATAGCTCTCTGTATCATACCGGAAAAGATCTCCTACAAACGGTTGCATGGGGCATAACACAAATGAGATTGTTAGCATGCACATGCTCAGGCCCACAAGTTCGAATTCAGTGAGAACAAATACCTGCGAAGCCCCCCAATCAACGGTGCTCCCCTGTTTTGGCCAATCAACACATGGGGCCCACACCATGATGCATGGTTCATGTTATCATAAAAGCTTTAGCCGATTCTATTTAGATTGTGAAAATTTAAATAACAGTAAATTTGTTAGGGATTAGACAATACAAATCCCTAAAAAGAGATTCGACAATGCAAATCCCGAACTAGGGATTTGACAATACACATCCCTAATTAGGAATTTGTTATACAAATCCCTAAGAAGGGATTCGACAATGCATATCCCTAATCAAGTATTCTAAATTGCAGAAAGCAACAACGAGAAGGAAAAAAACCTTAAATCATACCTGAGAACCCGAGATTTACGACCAGCAGAAGGTCGAACTGCAGCAGAGGGCCGAGGAGATAGAGATATAGAGGACTAGGGTTTTGACAAAGAGAGAGAGAGAGAGAGAGAGAGAGAGAGAGAGAGAGAGAGAGAGAGGCAGAGAGGCAGGGAGGGAGAAGGAGAGGCAGGGAGAGAGAAAGAGAGAGTCGGCCGGGTGAGCGCAAATGATTTAGGGCATCCCTTTTTTTTCTTTTTATTGGGCCCAGTTACCTGCGGCCGGTAAAACTGGCCGCCGGTGAAGGGTAACCCCAACCGACACCTATGGGTCTTTTTCTTGTAGTGAGTGTCAGACACCTGGACAGCACACTATGGTGATTGACCTACTTCTAATAACAATGTAGTTTCCTACTAATTACAGAAGCTTGTGGGTATACCAAAGACAAAAGCGAATCTGCCTTCTGTACTGCAATCTCTGGGATGCATAAAGCAAACTGTACTGCCTGTTTTTGGAAACCAGAGAGGGCAAATTGTGGTTATTGTAACGAGAAAAATATTAGAGTGCGGCAGTGTATACCTTTTTTAGTCTTTATAAAATTGAGGCATCTTATGCATGCCATTATATATTTCTCCCATTTTGATAAGATCTTCTCCATTGGATATAATTATCTCTATTCCAAGAAATAGAAGACAACACTAAAACCTTTTGGGAAAAACAAAATGAACTTTGTTTATTGAAGGTTAATCAGGGTACTAGTTTATTATGCTCTAGTTATTTCATGTTATGGAATATTAATACATGTAAAAACTAATTCCCTAATTTTTTTAATAACTGCAATTCAGTTACCACATAAAGTTTGCTTTCACTGCTAATATCCCCACTTTGTTACTCTTCATTGTTTTTCTCTTTGGTTTTGCATAGCAGATATTTGGCATAAAACCTTGGTGAAAAGCTTTTTATCTCTTAACATGCTCATTTGCAACCAGGGATAGAAAACCTTTAGGAAATCCTTTATAAAAATAAAAAATACTTTCTTTTGGAGATTTTTGAAAGAATATAAAATCAAGGTATTGTAGGCCTACTAACATGATGAAGTTTTTCATCTCTTGGCGATGGGCATCCTTGGCTTCATATGTATTAAATCTCTTGTTTTAATTAGCTGACGGTAGCATTACACCTGAGGACTTTCTAATCTTACTGTACTATGGACAAGGCCCGTCTAAGGCTTGCTTCAGCAAAAGCTGTCCAGTGCTGGTCAAAAGTACTGGGATAAAAAAATACCAATTGACGTCTTTTATTTGACTTTAAGATATCACATTCTAGAGCTTTTCTTTCATGCAAAAGTTTGTTAGAAATGTTTGTTTACTTGGCATTGTATTCCTGTTCTTAGTATGAAGATAAAATGTGTGTATTGTTCCATTGCCTTTTGCTGTCTAAAAGCAGATGATGTTTGCTTATCCAGAGATTGTGATATCTTTCCCACTAGTGGCAGCTGACTTCGTCTTGGCACATAGCTAGGGTGTCAACCCACAAGCTAGAAAGCTATTCCTTAGCAAAGTACACCAATATATATAGGAAAGGCTTCTGGATGCGAAGTATGCTTGTGGCTTCTTATTCAGCATAACTGGATCCCATCCACTCAAGTTTAAAGAGGTAAGTATTTGTTATAATTTATTCTATAGACCAATCACTTGGAAAAGTTTCTCTATTCTTCATTTCACTGAATGTTGTAACTTTTCATGCCTATATGAATGGGGTTGAAGTTTCTTATACTAGATAATGTCTTTGTTGTATCTTTGTCATATTGATTCCATTGGACAAAGATAACTTAATGGAAGTTAGTCAAATGCATTACCAACTGAAGGCACGCCAACTTTCTATGCAACATGATGTGAAAGTATTCTCACATATTTGGTCCATACACTTGCACATCATCCTTCATAACCTAATGTTGATGAATGCAAAGAAGTTCAAGCATTTGAATGATCAATTTACTTGTATCCTTTCTCTTCTCTGTTTTATTCGTTTCTCTGTACAAATTACTGGTCTTTTAATTGCTATAAATGAGGATTCTACCATGGGATGGTGTCTTACTCACATCATCCTTCATATACCACCATGTTGTATATGTAAGATCAAATCTGTCCATCAGTTGTATTCCTCCTTTCTTTGCGCTGCTCCCAAAAATCATTTAAACCCACAACTCAGATGTCCCACACCACAGGGAACAATGAAAATGGGACCCCAACCATAGGCTAGTGTTTGTGTGGAGCACAAATATGATCTTTTGTCATACATCTGATTCATGCACCGTGTCCCACCTCATAAGTTGACTGACCGGATCTTTTTTTCTTTTCTTTTTTTTTTTTTTTTTCCAGCCAAGGCATCTATGCAGTGAGGCTACAGTGAGTAAATTCCATGTTATGATCACGTGGAGGCATGTACCGTGCACAATAGAGTGAGGCCCACTTCACCTTGTATACATGATATAATGTGGAAGTTGGGCTTAGACCTTTTAGATGGATGGGATGAAATTTGCCCTATTTCCAAACACTGATAATCAACTGACTACATGAACGGGCATCATTGGCCGTGATCATTCAAAGGAGGTGGCATCAAGTGTCCCACTTTCCATCTCTAGTCCATTTTTCTTGAAATGGAACACTTCCACATGCAACACGGCACGTATACATGCATGACTTTGACAGTCGCCATTAGATGTCAGGGCCAACATGCTTTAATTTCCAACTGCTCTTGGAATTCCTAACACAAGAATCTCACCGGGTCAAGCCAGCCATGACCATCAGCGGGTCAAGCATCGTGGCACCATTTATTTATGCGAAAGAATCCGTGCACTATTTTTTTATTTTTAACTATTGACTGCCCTCATTTCTCCATTTCTTACTGAGTTTATAAATTATAGTTAGCAAACAGTACAAGCTACAAAATAGGATGACAAAGTGTCACACGATTACCTGATCTGGTGTGGCAATGAATTATAAGATGGGTGGGAAATTAATCCGGATGATTTACAGTTAACTGACAGTTTTGAAAGATACACATCATAGTGTTCCTACACACAAACCAAATGGTTTGCATCCCATTTCCCATTGTTTCCTTTGATGTACTACGGGGAAGGTGGAAGAGAGTCAATCATTTGCACAAAACTTATTCAACTCAAAATTATAGAGTCATACTAAACCTCCTTGAGTTGTGGATACCTTATGGTTAGTTTACAATATTCTAGGAAACGTGACATCAATTTGTTATTTATGGCTAAACCAAGAAATCTCGCATCAAAACCTTTTTCACGAGTCTCATGATCTTGCTATTTAAACTACAGAACACAGATAGATGTAGATATAGACAACCTACAATAATTGGATCATTCGGAAAAACAGGAGTACCCAACTCAGATGCTTGGATATTTGCATAAGGTATCTGCTACACAGAGACTTGGAATTCTAATTCAAATGGGACTTTGAACTCTTGACATAGATTTGTTGAACTCTTGTTTCTTTTTTCTTTTCTTTTCTTTCCTTTTCTTTTCTTCTTCTTCTTCTTCTTCTTTTTGACAAGATTGCTCACTCCATTCAGAAACTGTGTCTGTTAATGAGGCACCTTATACGATTTTTTAATGTACTTAGATGATGCATAGTTTGTTTTAAGATTAAAATGTGTAAGTGGTTGTTTTAAGTTATCACATTTGAAGGAAAAAGTCAAACTTGTGTACTAGTTGCTATTTTCTATGGATTGTTTTGTTTTGTTTATCATCTCCTCACTTTATGTAATGGATTAAGGGAGCTGTTGGTTTTATCCTCTTTGAATTATCCTTTTTTGAATTTTAAGCATGAACTCTTGAAAAAATTGCATGAACCTACAGTTGCCGTCTCCTCTAAAATTTTGGTGCACCCATGAATGATAGGGCAAGGTGTTCCGTATCCGTTACGATACGCCTATAAATGCCGATGTGTATAGGTAACGGCCATGACCGTTATGCGATACAGGAGTAAAATGGGGTGGTTAGTTTTTTGGGACCGTATCAGTCGTTATGGTGGTCGTAAAGGCCATTACGGGGCATAATGATCGTTACCCCCATAACGGTTGAAAAACAACCACTTTTTTATATTTAGATCTATTTCTCTCCTCAGCTTTTTCACTTTTCTCGTTCCAAAAAGTCTCGTAGATCATTTTACAACATATTTTGACCACTCGTACTAAAGTTTTTAAGATTAAAACTATAAATTTAAGTGATTTGATTGAATAGATCTTGAAAAAAAATGAACAAGTAGTATTTATGCCTTTATTTTTTCTAGTTGTAACGCTTGATTGTAATGTGTAAACATTAGATATATATAATCATGTTCACAAATTCACTAGACGGCCCGATACAACATTCTTACCAAAGAGTGGACTGTTACACTACAATAGACATGTTCAAAACAAAAAATGAATACATATATAGAATATTTACATTGTTCTAGATTTTCTACATATTTTTTTCATAATTTTTTGATCAAAAGAACATTTTCAACCATTACAGGAGTCGTAACGGTCGTTATGCCCTTGTATCGGCCGTTAGGGCCGATTAACGGCCGATACCCGTATCGGTAATGGTGGTGACTGTTACAGCCACCGTTGCCAATACAGAATACCTTGATCTAGGGTCACCTACTGAGTGTTTTATGTGTTCAGATGGTACATTTTATTGCAAATATTACCTTTTTTTTTAAATTTTTCTCAGCCTATATACATCTTGTGTATGACTTTGCCTATGATAGATAATTGCAGTTCTTATCTTGGTTTCTCATTGAATGTTTTATTTAGTTGGGAATCATTTCGCAAAGAATCATGGATTAGATCTACACAAGGTTGTATTCAAACAGGCTATTGATACAGGTCTCAAAGTCCGGTTCTGTAAAAGTGGAGAAGCTTATGAATGTCGAACGATACTCCTATGTGATGCACATTAGCTCGACTGTGAGGTCTTTTGCGTTCAGTCATAAATGGATGGAAAATAGAACTTTGACAAAGTTCCAAAGTCTTACATATTACTTCTACGTTTTGTACTAGCCACTTGAAATTCTTGATACATATTAGCTAATATGATATGAATTTGTCAATAATCTGCTGACCTCTACCAAAATAAAGGGGGTTTGGATCTTCCAATCTGATGGAGATTTGTAGGGCATCCTCCATCCACAGGGCTCCAATCCTGTTATTTTAGATTACATCTTCTTTATGATTCTGGAAAGTTGCATTCCCATAGCTTTTATCATGACAAAGAACCTTGAGTGAGCAAACAAGCTCCAATTCAAATACCTTATTATATGTCATTGAAGCTTTTGACACTGGATGTGTACTGTTTGGTAGCTATTGGCTCAAAACCTAGTAGAAAATTATTCATGTCTTTTTCTTCTTTTTTTTTCTTTCTTTTTCTTTCTTTCTTTCTTTTTTTTTTTTTTGTGCAGGTTACGGGGGACTTGTTGGATCATCTAACTAGCTGGGATGTTGGAACATAATCTATTATTGCAGTTTAATGTAGACCAGTGTATTTGGAAAAGTTGCACCAGTCCTCTATCTAGACCAGTGTATTTGGATGTAAGCTATTGCAGTTTGCAATTTGTTATTGATTGTGCTTAAAAGATGAACTTCATTTCTCTGGCCTACTGATCACAGTGCTACGAAGGGAAACAACTTTTTGAATTTGATTGGGCTCACATGATAAGATCTTGCCTTGTATTGTTGTGGACGATTCGCAAAGAACAACACTTCACAATTGCCCGATGCAAAGATGAAGAAATTTACAGTAGATGCTATCAAATTCAAAATAGATGACAGTATGTGGATTCATAATTTTCACACCATCCTTTGCATTTATGTTTTAATTGAAATGAGCATAAAGTTTGAAGTTTACTGTTTTTTCTTTGGTTTTTCTATGAATGAAGCATACCTTCAATGTCATGATATTTCCTTTCCTGGCTTTTTGCAGCTGCTGAACTGTATCACTTTGATGATGGGAAGGTACATGTTGATTTCCCTAATTTTGATATTTGAAGATGGGCACTATGAGTTGTTGCTAATGTATTTAATTCTTTCATAAGTTCTGTTTATTGATTTATTGCCTAAAAAAAGGTATCCCCCCCAATCATTTCCCTTCATCTCTGAAACCCTCACAGGGAGCTTCTGATTCCCGTCGATCTCTTTGTCCAAATAATCGGATCAATGTAAAATGGAGAAAATTGATCTCTCCTGCTTCTTCTAGGTTATGCAGATTTGTCGTTCATTCACAGAACCGATCCGATGATAGCAACTTCAGAACAGTTGGATTTAAGATGGATGGATGGGATAGAAGTTAGATCAAGTTGGTTGGGAGAAGCATTTTTGGTTTTACTGCTGCAGCTACCACTGTGATTGCCATCAGCTGCAATTCCTTGGGCCTCGCGGAGTCTCTCATCATCGCTTTCCCTGCTTCTCGTGGAGAGCTTGATCAGCCTCGTGAATAGGATTGAGAGGGCCTATATGGTCCTCGGCGACTACGGTGGCGACAACTCCTTGCTAACTCTTTGGGAAGCCCTTCCGTTCGTCGCTGTCATCAGTGGACAGGTTTGTCTCTCAATCTGTTTTCATATACTTTAGCTTCTTCATTTTTGTTATGTGGTTTACACTTTGATTTTATTTCATTTGATTGCAAAATTCTGCAAAATCATCGATTTTGGAGAGCATCGTCAGGCAGGATTTTCTTCTTAGGGGATTTGGTTGAAGTTCTGAATTTTTTATCCCTTTACTTTTATATTATTTATTTTTTTGAGTTTTTTCTATGGTGGATCTTGTGGTATTCTTGAAGGGATTGTCACATGTCAGCCATTGGTTCTGCAGCTGCACAAGACAGACAAAGGACAGATGGAGTATGTTGAGTTTCTTCACTCGCTAAAGAGGAGATTTTCAGGTTTAGGTAAATCTTGTTTTTCTATTGCTTCGTAGATTCGATGTTTGATTTATGGGTCTTTTTTGCACCGAAATCTCCCCTACA
Source organism: Magnolia sinica (assembly GCF_029962835.1). Classification (NCBI taxonomy): domain Eukaryota; kingdom Viridiplantae; phylum Streptophyta; class Magnoliopsida; order Magnoliales; family Magnoliaceae; genus Magnolia; species Magnolia sinica. The sequence continues at coordinate 79,722,426 of NC_080581.1, forward strand.
TTGTCACTGCTTCTTGATTTTATTTTCATCTTGAATTCTCTCAATTGTAACTCGACGAGTACACACATACAGCAACAAACATCTTCAAGTAGGCAGAGGAACTGCAAGGGAAAAGTAATTACTCTCTACTACCATTGATCCGAAATGTTTTTTTAATGAAATAATGTATTTCCACCAAGCTCTTTTTTTAATAATTATTTAATATGTAGGTTGATTAGATTATTAAATGAATACATGGATATGAAAAACTAACATTGAATCATGAGGGAATGGAAAACTACAGATTTCATCAGTTACTCTGCTCTACTTTCTAGTCCATGAATTTGTTTTTGTTTTTATTTTTTTTTAGTTTTTTGTGAAATTCAATACAGTGGTTGATGAAGGATTTATTTATTTATATATATGATGAATTCCGCCCCTTTTTTCTCGATAATCAAGAAAATTAGAATTCCTCAAAAAATCATTTTCACTTGAAGGTATTCAACTTGGATCTGTTCGCAAGCGCAAATTGGGTTAACTTTGTACATGAGTCTGTCCCTCATTCTGGGATCTTTTGTCGCAAACTTCTCTGGAAAGTAGAAATTAGCTATTATTTCTAGCTTTTGATGCATTGATGATATAAAAAAGTATATTCTTTTTTTTAAAAAATAAAAAATAAAAAATTATGGGATGTGATTGTAGGATGTGCATTTCCAATATATTAACTGTAAGTTGTAGCTATCTTTGTTATCTACTAAAAGTTTTCAGTAAAATTATTCTTATTCAATGTATAGAATGTGATATTTCTAACAAAAAACAATTGAGGCAATAACTTACAATGCATTTTGCATATTTACAAACAAGTCCGTTCGCAAACATATTAGGATAGAGAATGTTAAAAATTCACCCTACAAAAAAAGCAAGGAACTTATAACATTATGGTTAAGTTGGATTTCCGCCATCAATAACGATCCAGCCTCCGGTGGTGATAAACAATCGTAAACTTTAATTTTCTTTTTATCTTTTTTCCCAAAAAATCCAATTAGATTCTTGTTTCATGTACTTAAAGCATTACTAACATTACTTATTAACTTGAGCATCAGAAACAAAAAAAAAAATGAATATGAATGCCTTATTAACATTATATTTGTAAGTATTTAGCAGCAACTGGCAATGAGTATTGGTGCAACTCTTGTGACAGTGTGCTAGCAGTCTGTAGTGCTAAATCCTCTGTTTGTTGCAACTTAAAAGTAGTCCATGGGGATCCAGATGTGCTGATGAGCACAGGACTTGCATGTCACCGTAACGCTTGTTGTGCATCGCCTTCGTATTCTTTTTTACGAAAGAGTTACCAAAGGTGCAATTGGTGTTTCTAGGATTTGGTTGATGATCGAGAAGAAGTATCTTATCCATCATTGTTATTGCTAAGTTTGTAATAAAAACTTCCTTTGTTTTGTAACAATTGATGATGAAGCTGCACAACAGTAGGTGTGTTGTCAGCTCTGAAGATTTTACCTGTTCCCTGTTCTGCATAGCCTTTGGTTTGCTCATTTAAAATGTGGTGTTATATTTTGGTTTCGTAGGTTAGTTTGAGAAAAGTGTTCACAATCAACAATTAATTTGATTTTGGGAGAAGAAAACACCCTTTTGAGTAATTCTTAACTGATTCGCCTGCCATTGCATGGTTACTACACCCCACGCATCACGCATTGTTATAAGATTAAGCTTTCCACTAAAGTTGAAATACTACTTTCTCACATAAAGTAACCTGGAACATTTCTAGAAAGACTGAAAAACAACAAATCTCCTTTAAACTCTCCCAAAGTTTATATTCACCTGATTAGAATAAAACTCCCACATTCCTACATAAGGGTATCTACGCCAAACATTTACCATATTTGTATTTTTCTAAAATCAGTTTAAATATCATTTCCAAACACAGTTTCAGGAAATACAAAACCAACCATGCTTACAAATGTCCTAGAATATGGGTGTTTGATCCTTATGGCCTAACCGGAAAAGAACAATCTGTAAATCCAGGAAAAGGTACCCTGTAAGACCTTGTAAGCATATGACAGGAGTAAAAGTATGTTCTGTCAACTAAAATTTTGAATAAGCCGATATTTATGTTCTATATTTGTATTTGGACCAACATGGCAAATTCTTTTGATGATATGCCACGAAACAAAACCGATCCATCAACCAAACTGTAGTGGTAAAATATCTATTTTTTCCTACCTTGTATTTGTCTTTTTAATGCTTTTCCATTCTAGGAAACTTTGAAGAACATATTGGAAATTGGATATCCAAGAGATGACACTTGATACGAAAATTCACCTCAATCAGAGTATATTGACCTCCCCCAGTACAGGCGAGCAACATGTGTGTTTGCAGCAACCATTACTCACCAACAGCTTTGATTCTGTTCACTCATCATTACCTCCTAGCTTTGCCACACTACTGACAAGCTGTTCAACAGAAAATTTGAAAGGTTATGATATGCAAACAAGAAGTGTTGTAGTCCTGGCATATTGTTGTGTAGATTTTCTTTTGCACATTGTTCAAAAATTGTGGCCTGACCGAAAGGCTGGTTGAGTTGACCTGTTCAAAAAGGTGGCAAAACATTCGAAGTTGATGATTTACTTGGAGTATTAGTAGTTTCAACCCAGCAATTTTCTGGCTTGTTGAAAACGAAGTGAAACTTTCAATTTCTTCTGGGAATTGCTAGCATTTTGTTTGGTATCATCTTTTTGATGATTGCGTTGACTCCTTTACTGCTTCCAACACAAGGAAAACCCAATTGAAATTGGTGAACTTTTGGCTTGTATTTAGGACTGTACATGAACCGAATTAGCTCGGTTAGCTCACTCGACTCGGTTCGAAATTGAGTTCGAGCCAAGTCAAGCTGAGTTTTTTAGCTCGAAAAAATTTCGAACCGAGTTCGAGCTTGCCTGAGCTCGACTCGACTTGGATCGAAGCCCAACTCGAATCGAACTTGGATCAAACCAGTTCGGTGACTCGGTTACTTTGATATTGATGTTCCTCACCAAGTGTTTGATGAAATGACTCTCAACAAAGTGTCTGCTGGTGGCAAGGAAGGTATGTATATGAAACAAATACCCTTTTTTTTCTTGATTTTAATGTTGCCTACAAGGTGTTTGATGAAATACCTGTAAAATTGCTGCTGCTCTTTTACATACAGTCAGAATTTGAAGGTGCAGTTCATGTGTTTGTGAAAACGCCACACAGGCGAACTCGGCTCGAACTGGCCCGAGCTGCTGACTGAACTAAGCCGAGCTGGCCAGTCAGGCTCGAGAACCGAGCCGGGCCAAGTTCGAGCTGGGGTCAGCTAGTGGCCAAGCTGAGTTCGAGCTGGGGTCAGCTAGCGGCCGAGCCGAGTTGAGTTGTGCCAAGCTCGTCTCGTGTACACCTCAACTTGTATTATTGGTTTTTGCTAGCTTTTTTTTTTTTTTTTTCCAGTTAGCTTGTTAGTACACCCCCACTGTCAATTCACACTTCAGTGTTGGCCACCTCCACAAGGGATTCGATACCATGACCTCAGTGTTGAAACGAGGTATCTTCACTCAGTCTGCCTCTTGGCTATGGATTAGGGTGTGGTTTCTGCTAGCTTGTAATTGAAAGGTCCCCTTCATGGTTACTCTTGTAATATGTTCTCTCTTTCTGTACCAATTTCTTCTGACCAAGGTTTACAAATGTTGCTGAGGCACCTGAACCAATGGAAATAGAATTCATGTACCAAATCATTGTATTGTTTTTTCTCTTGACCATTCAATTTCTTTGATATAATGTTCCTGCTACTCCAATATATGTTTATTTATTTATTTTGTTCTTTTTGTTAGCAGAGATACTTGTTGGATTCTTTTGATTACACAACTAGCTCAAAGTATTTGTTAGAGTCAGAACCTACATCGAGTGATTTGATTACACATTGGATTGCAGGGCTATGGACCGTGAAGACGATCAGCCCAACAGTGCCATCCATGTTCAACAAGCTAATGCATGAAGTGGCTTGATGAGAGATTTACCAGTTCGGTCTTCTCCATTTCATTCGAAAGTGTGGCCAATCTCGGAGTGGACCGCGTGAAGGATTTTTATTTATTTTTATGTATTCAAGACCATTTTCAACGTATTGTTGTAAATATTAAATATTTTATTGTAACGTAATACAATTTTGTTTAATATTCATTTTTAATTGTACCCTAACATTTTTTAGGTTTCAAATATTAAAAAATACAGGTTCCAACCAAAATAAAAAATAAAAAATTACCGGCTTTTGTCGTGGGTTGCACGGCTTTTGCCGGCGCTTCTCAAACCTTTGTTGTACTTTGGAAGGCATTTATCGACACTTGGACAAACATTTATTGACGTTTTTAATGTTCCTAGGCGCTTTTTCAGTGATTACTGGTGGCCAGCAACGGTGCTTCAGATGAATTTTACCGGTGTTTGTATAGGGTTTTGCTAGTGCTTTTTCAGCTTTCCCAAACACTTTTTAAGTGATTACCGATGGCTAGTAGATGTGCCGGAAAAAGGAAAATGGGTGCTGGAAAAGTCTACTCGATCACGGTGGCCAGTAAATGATGATGGGCACTGGTAAAGCCTTAGCCAACGTCTGAGTACTGATAAAGCTTTGCACTGCACTATTTTTGACCTTTACTGGTACTTTTGACCGCGGATAAAAGTCATTTTTCTTGTAGTGTATTTAAAAATCAATTTCAAACCTCAAAGAAAAAAATGCAAAGAAGGATTTAAAGGTAACGGCAAGATGCATCATAAAAATTAGGGAAGAAAACCATAATGGTCCATTCATCCGGTAGGTTACTGTTGAACTGAGTGAACGGCCAGTGGTCCAACTCAATCTATGTGTATATCCAGCCTAGTGATGGGTTGTTCTAACTTTTTTCTTCAAGTAATCCTCGTGGTATAGCCACTAGTTTTACAGGTATGCATGATGAGAGGTGCTTTTGTCATTTTAAGATATTAATATAAGTAGCCCGGCCAAGAGCAAATGCATATATCCTGCACTCACACCAAAACGTACAAGACTTCTTGTGTGACATGCAACAACTGTAGGCTAGACTCTTAGTCACAATATAAAACCATGCCTAAAATTTCTATGTTAACAATGTGTGGTCTGCATGTGTTTTGGATCAGGATGACTCTTGGATTATTATCTATTCATCCTAATTAGACTAGTTTGATGAATGGATTGGATAGAATATACACACCATTCAGGCCACACACATAACCTATGGTTGGTGTCCCCTCTTGCATTATTTCTTATGTTTAGGCCCAACTCAGTTGTGGATGTAGATGAATTTTTGTCTTATGCCCTAAAATTTCAGGCATACCTAATTTAGGGACTGGATGTCAGGCACACAAAATAGTGGGCATAGCGCTCGATTGTTGTTCGAGCTGTGCTGTAGGCCCACCTTAAAGGCATGCATGAAAATCATGCATATCCATTCATCAGGTTGGCAACACTGTAGAAAACTATATATGATTTTAAAAAATTACTCAATAATACAAGTGTGGCCAACTTGATGATCTTTAGGTTGGGACCAACCTTTCTAGGGATGGGTGTTATATACATTGTCACTTTAGCTATATAAATTCTTAATGTAAGGGAGCAATATTCTGTTGGTCTGAAATTCAGAGTTCCAAACTATGAGAAAAGCACGAATACCTTTTATTTTTGCACGTTCCCTTCGAAAAGTGCCCATGATTTGCAAATGGTCTCATTTGCTAAGCATGTGGTCCCTTTGAAAAGTGCCCAAAGTGCCCATGTATGGCAACACATGTTGCAACATGGGATATAAGTGTGAGATCCAATCCATCCACTAGGTTGTTCTGACCTTTTACATGTTTTCCTAAAATAAATCTGGTCCACTAAGCATGTGGCCCCCTAAAAGTAGATCAACCTGATTCTTGGGCTAGGGAATGAATATGGTGATACTTTTCTGATGGATGGTTGGATTTTGGCTTCATAGTTCCATGCTAGCATTATGGCATGTAGATGAGCTTTGCTGCACATGCATATAGGCTTAGCAAAGCTCTCGAAAGTTGATGGATGTGAGATTGTAAATGGGATAGAAAAAGTATGATATGTAACCCACCAACAACTATTAATTTGGGTATATTTGATACATCAACAGAAACAATATCAATATCGCCGATAATTTCACTGATAACCGGAAATGGGGGGAAATATAGGAAAAACAGTGGAATTTTCAATGAAACTTAAGGAGATGTTAAAATGTACATATTTGCATATTTAGAAATAAAAAAATTGCAAAAATAAAAATAAAAATGCATACATAACAAGTTTCCATTTAATGGGGTGTTAAAAACATGCGATTTTGTAAGAAATCAGTCCAATCATCCCCTCCGGCCTATTTAACCATCCAACCTTCCATCCAAACATCCATTGATATTGCAAAATATCAACAACAAGGGATATTTCACTGAGAAATCTTCAATAATCGAAAAGGAAATAAAAGATTGTGGTCTCAATATCTCGCATGTTGTGATATTGATAATATTAAAATATTATCAATATTATCAATGACAAATTGAACACTACATATGACCATACCATGAAAAAAAATTTTAAAATAAATTTTTTTCTAAGAAAGAAAATTTTGATGATATCAATACATTGGCGATATTATTGAAATATCATCAATATACTTATGATACAAGCATTACCTACAATTTACATAGTCGAAAATATTGGCAATACATTGGCGATATTGATGCATTGGCAATGCAAGCAACGCATAAAATTTGCATATATAGTTGAAAATATTAACGATTACATTAGCGATATTGATACGTTGGCGATACTTAGCGATATATTGCTAATACTTGGAATTTCTGATACTAGTAGCATTATCGGTATCGCTAAGCTTGCGATAAAGATAATATCGGAGATATTTCGATAATATCAGAGATAATTCAAACACTTTCCAACAACAACTATTAATTTGGATATATTTGATACATCAATAAACACTTCCTTTACCCTTATGCTAGCTAGAAGGTGTGTAGAGTTAAGCACTTAGACACAAGCATCTAGAATGAAAATTAAGCTAAATAACTTATTTCTCCGTATCAGGTAGGATACTTTTGTTCCTGTTTATTCTTCTTTACAAAAAGGTGGGAGTACACCACTTGTATATAATTTTATTGATATGGAAAACAACCATTTACAATCCTAAACAAAGACCAAAAAACAAAATTAAAAAAAATAAAAAATAAAATAAAAAATCCAAACAAAGGCAAGGCTAAACCAAACAAAATCAGCCACCTCAAATCAGCAGTGTACATACCTAAACATTTCTTGGAGAAGCTAGGAGCCGTGAACAACCATAACTTAAATCCACTTATGGTCATCGCTTTAGAGCAAATATTGCTGAGGAAAAAAAATCAATGAAAGTTTCTTATCTATAAATTTATTGTATTTTTTCCTTCCCTTTGCCCATAATGTTAAGAGTCCAGAAAAGAACTCACATTCCTACTCCACATCTGACTCCAAATCCTATCCACATGAATTTTCAGTCCAACTCTGAATTTGAGTATTTTCAAAGTTTGGTTGGTATTACTAATGGTGGTGCAATGCATTTTCTCGATAGTGGAGGTCCACATAATCCCGAATTTCTTTGGAATAATTCATTTGTAAATGTAAAAAACCGCTTAATTTGTGGTATGCTTCCACAAGGTGATTTTGTGAAAGGTTCAATATCGAGATGAATGTTAGCTTTGTCGGTTGCCAAGAAATCTCTCCTGAGATATTGATCTAATCCATCCATATGCGGGACTTCTTTTTATATTTATTTATTGGCAAACCATGGATGGGATGGTTGGGATTTTTTGATAAAATTGATTCCTTAGAACTGTAAGCAACAGATGATAGGCCTAACAGATGGATGGTTCACTGCTGAATAGGCCCACTTTCCCATAAATTTTGTTCACCGTCCACTAAATGGTTATTGTTCAGAAGGTATGAATCATCTTATTGGTGAGATTTTTACATCGTGGATTAAGAAATGTGTTATGGACATAATGCACAATCCATATTTCTTGGTTAGACTAGGCAAGTGTCCCCTCGCAAGTAGAAAACTGCATGTTATAGTGCCTGGAGAGCAAATGATGATTTCCACACTTCTTTTTGGCATCACAAAAGTCCAACTCAAAAATCACCAATGGTAACAAGTGATTACTCTTACACTCCAGATACATAAATGTGGGAAGGTGAAAGAAGTTTGCGTGTGATGATCTAAAAAACTCAAAATATAAAAATATGCATAAAACACCACTCTTCTTCTTCTGAACGTATGCTTAGCCCATGTGTCTAGACAATTGGGAAAAGACCATACTACGCCAAAACTGCAAAAAAAGGACGGTCTAAAACCGTCTCAAATGACCAAAAAGGACGGTCATGGACCGTCGCAAGAGCCGTCAAATTTTGACGTGTCGTATTACTTAAAGGACGGTCGAAAATCGTCATTTTTATTGACGAAAAAAAGACAGTCATAGACCGTCCTAAAAAAGGACGGTCGTGAATCGTCCTTAAAAAGGACGGTCTCAGACAGTCTCATATAAGCCTTTAAAGGATGGTCATTGACCGTCCTTAAAAAAGACTGTCGTAAACCGTCTCTGATAAACCTTCAAAGGACAGCCATAGACCGTCCTTTTAAAGGACGGTCATGGACCGTCCTTAAAAAGGACTGTCATGGACCGTCTCTGATAAGCCTTCAAAGGACGGCCATAGACCGTCTTTAAAAAGGACTGTCATGGACCATCCTTTATAAGAGGGTCAATATACACCTGTTACAATATATTTCATCGTATTCTTCCTGATATACACCTGTTATATAATATATTTCATCATATTCACATTCACATTCATCTAAACAACCCAAACTACGTAAATCCAACATAAACTAAGTTCATCCAAACATAAATTACATCCATCCAAACACAAGCAATCTTATCCACATTACATTCATCCACACATAAATACATATAAGTTTAACATCATAAATAAAAAAAGAAAAAAATCAGCAACAATTTTCTTTTCATGTCTTTCACCTGAAAAAAAAAATATTAAACCAACAAAACATTATAATTCAGAATCATGAAGAATTGCATAAACTTCTTCTAAAAAAGTGGGCACTTTTTAAAAATAAAACTGATCATTAAAATAGGTTTAGGTTTAGGTTTTAGGTTTTAAGTTTAGGTTTAGGATTAGGATTTAGGTTATAGGTTATAAGTTTAGGTTATGGGTTATAGGTTATAAGTTAAGGTTTAGGTTATAGGTTTAGGTTTAGGTTAAGGTTTAGGCTTAGGTTATAGGTTTAAGTTAAGGTTTAGGTTTTAGTTATAGGTTATAGTATATAGGTTATAGCTTTAGGGAATTGAGAATAAGTTAAGGTTAAGGTTTAGGTTTAGGAAATCGGGTCCGAGTTCGGGATCAGGTTTAGGTTTGGGCTATCAAGTTTATGTTTAAGTTTAGGTTAGGGAGTTGAGATTAGGATTAGGTGTAGGTTTAAGTTCAAGGATTTGAGAATACATTTCGATTTTAGGTTTAGGTTTGGGTTTTAGGCTTATGTTTAGGTTATAGGTTTAAGTTATAAGTGTATGTAATAGGTTTAGGTTTATGTTAGATTATAGGTTAAGGTTTAAGTTTAGAAAATCGGGTTCGGGTTCGAGATCGGGTTTAGGTTTGGGTTTTCAAGTTTAGGTTTAAGTTTAGGTTGGGGAGTTGAGATTAGGAATAGGTGTAGGTTTAGGTTTAGGGATTTGAGAATACATTTCGATTTTAGGTTTAGGTTTAGGTTATAGGTTATAGGTTATAGGTTATAGGTTTAGGTTTAGGTTTAGGTTAAGCTTTAGGTTTAGATTTAGGTTTAGGTCATAAGCTATAGGTTTAGGGAATTGAGAATATGTTAATGTTTAGGTTTAGGAAATTGGGTACGGGTTCGGAATCGGGTTTAGGTTTGGGTTTTCAAGTTTAGGTTTAGGTTAAGGAGTTGAGATTATGATTATGTGTAGGTTTAGGTTTAGGGATTTGAGAATACATTTAGGTTTTAGGTTTAGGTTTAGGTTTAGATTTAGGTTATAGGTTATTGGTTTAGGTTAAAGTTTAAGTTTAGGTTTAGGTTTAGGTTTAGGTTATAAGCTATAGGTTTAGGGAATTGAGAATAGGTTTAGGTTTAGGTTTAGGGAATTGAGAATAGGTTAAGGTTTAGGTTTAGGAAATCGGGTTCGGGTTCGGGATCAGGTTTAGGTTTGGATTTTCAAGTTTAGGTTTAGGTTTAGGTTAGGGAGTTGAGATTAGGATTAGGTGTAGGTTTAGGTTTAAGGATTTGAGAATATATTAGGTTTTAAGTTTAGGTTTAGGTTATATGTTATAGGTTTAGGTTCAGGTTTAGGTATAGTTTATAATTTATAGGTTTAGGGAATTGAGAATAGGTTAAAGTTTAGGTTTAGGAAATCGGGTTCGGGTTCGAGATCGGGTTTAGGTTTGGGTTTTCAAGTTTAGGTTTAGGTTAGGGAGTTTAGGTTAAAACCACAGCTAAACCCAAACCCACTTTTGCTGGCAGATCACTCTAAACCAGTTCAACCCAGGGCATATACCTAATTCACATTCTACATTAGCAAGCTCAACAAAAAGAATTTATTTTGTACAGACCAGCAGAAACCAGCAACCCTCATTTTATCCAAAGCTCAGCTGGACCACACACAGGAAAGAGTGGGGATTATGACATCCACCGTTGAGACTTTCGTAGGGCCCACAGCGATGTTTATTTATCACCCAACTTGTTCATAACATGACACAGACAGGGAAAACACAAATATCAGCTTGATTCGAAACTTCTGCTGCCCTAAGAAGTTTTCAACAGTGGGTCTTCGATTCCCACTGTTTCCTGTGGTGGGCCCACTTGAGCACTGGATATGCTCAAGTGGAGGCATGTATGGTGCACAACACAGTGGGACCCACTTCCCCTTATATCCATCATTTAATGTGGAAGCTCGGCTTATGCTTTTAGATGAATGAGATGAACTTTGTCCTACTTTCAAACGCTAATGATCAACTGACTACATGAAAGGATATCATTGGTAGTGACCATTCAAGATGGGTGGCATCAAGTGTCTCACTTCCCATCTCTATCTTACAAACACATTAATTCTCTTAAAAAGGATCGCACTTAAGCACCAAACACACCTCATAGTGTATACGCATAATTTTAATTAGATGTGAGGTCCAATGCACTTTAATTTCCAAATCCTCTCAAAAATCTTAGCACTAATCTATTTCAATATGGGCACTGTTTCTTTTCTACAAGCCATTCATCATGTTGCCTCTCGATTTAGATGCTAAAGTAGGTTAAAGCCATCTAAAAGTAATTAATGGACGGGTAGAAAAAACTAAGAATGGTCCACAATGTTTGTATGTCCCACACTTTTGAATCACTTATCTCAATAGGTCAAGCAACGAGCATCACTGGGTCAATCGTGATTTTATTTATTAATGCAAAAGGGTCTCATCTACTCTTTTGTCGGTCAGGATTTTATTTATATTTTTAATGTAAAAGTATCTCATCCACTTTTTCTTTTTCTTTTTTCCTTTTTTCTTTATTCCTTTCTTTCTTTGCCTGCATTTCTCTATTTCAACTGGGTTCATGAATTATGGTTAACAAACAACACACCATGTTCATGAATAATGGTAACACACCATGTTCATGAATTATGGTTAATAAATAGTATGAGCTACAACGTATTTTAGTAAAGTTTCAGGGTTACCTTATCCCATGTGGCAAACAATTGTAAGACAAGTGAAAAACCCATAAAATTTAATATTGTGTTTTCCTCTTCTTCTTTTTCACCACAATAGTAAGACAAGTAAATTTGAATCACTTATCTGTGAGTCAAGTATGATATCATTTATTTATGCAAAGGGGTCTCATCCACTTTTTTTTTTTCCTTTATTTCTTTCTTTCTTCACCTTCATTTCTCTATTTCAATTCGGTTCATGAATTATGGTTAACAAACAATACACACGACGTTCGTAAATTTATTGTATTTGATGTCTTAAATCGAGTCAGATACAAGGCCTGTCGATGCCATTGACAAAGTGTTCGATGTCACCTTCGATGGCATCGAATAGTTCTCAATCCCATTTGAGATTGTTGGATTGGTAAATCTTATTGTTTGCCATAGTCTCATGGGCACAGTTGGGTGACAGAATCCCTTCCAATCTCCACAATTGTCCTCCATTGAGGCTAGATCAATGAGAAGTTTAGAGATCTGATCATCTCTTTCTCCAACTGGATAAGATAAGACTCTGATTCTAGTTGGATCTATTGAATCAAGTGAGGTAGCATCTTAAGAGCTACAAGTAGATCCTTGGCACCCTAGTTTTCACTTTTAAATTCACAAGTTTCAATTACATTATTCACAATTACTCTTTCCAATTATTCAGATTTAGATTTATATCTTCTTCTAGTTTTAGTTCTAGTTACTTTTAGAATACACACGAGTTTAGTCCATGTGGATTCAACCTCGGTCTTACTGAGATTATTACCATATCACGACCCTACACTTGGGGTTGTGAACACTGGGTGTGGGCTGGATAGGGTAAGGGAAAGAGAAGGAATGGGAGTCAGGCAGAGGCTTTTTTTTTTTTTTTTAAAGTTATATATATATATATATATATATATATATATTACTCAAGTCGAGTCGAGCTTGACCTTGAGCTTCGAGTTGATATGCACCATGCTCTAACTTGGCTCGAACTCAGCTCAAGCTTTAAAAAATAAGCTTGACTCGCCCCGAGTCGGCCTTTCAAGCCGAGGTTAAAAACAAGTCTCATTTGTGATTTATTATTTTTGTGGAATCTAATGGGCGGAGTGGATTTCTTATAATTGTTATGGTGGGCCTTAAAAAATCAACATTAGTCTCTCACCATTGTTTCCTTTAGTGTGGCCCATCCTAAATCATAGGTCAGCTTGATTTTTCAGCCTTGGATCTAGCGTGAGATTTCACAACTAAAGGTTGAAGTGGATTTTATATATGCATTAAGGTGGGCTAGCTTTAGTGTGCCTCCCAATTTTTTTCTTTTTTAAAAAGATAAAAACTAGATTTCTTTCAAAGAATGCCAGCGCATATGCCAAACCTAAATCTCATTGCCAGGAGGATTGCACTACCATTTTTTCTTTTTACCGGGGCTGCCATGATCTCTATATAAAATTCACTCTAACAATTACATGTGTAATAAGATATTAGGCCAATGCAAAAAAATATAAAAAAATAAAATAAAAATAAAATAAAATAAATACCACGTTGGTCTGTAATCCAGATGGGCCACACCAAAGAAAACTGTTGGGATGATATTGATTTTTTTATAGGGCTCACCTTTATAAGAAATCTACTCCAACCATTAGATTTCACAATAACATTTACTGTTAGGGCTCAAGAATCGGGACAATCCACGAGTCAGGTAGGTTACACAGGAAAAAGTTTGGAAGGCGGCAATCATCTTGTACATTATTTTCAATCGTATGGTCCACCTAAATTATAGATAATCCTATTTTTTAATACCTATCCATACAATTAAGCCATGCAACTAATCGGACACATGATTTTTCAGATACACAACAAGTTAAGGCTCACATAGCTTTTGATATTTCCAAGTGAGATATCTCTTAGCGTTGGGAAGAGATGGGGCTTCCGATTACACAAAAATCTCTTGGAAAGGGTAATGTCGACATTTCATATTGCATCCCTATGTTTAGAGGAATGTTTTCATTTATATGGATGGTCAAAAAACGTTATGGGAATATGGTATGCTTCAAGGAATTTTCCGGTAAAAAACTCTTTAAAATTAGGCTATATATATATATATATATATGGAAAAGGTACTATGCGCTTGACCTCACGAGTCTGTCCCATGAGGTCGAGCTGTGTGGGCCCCATCATGATGCATTTCGAATATCTACCCCATCAGTCAGATGTACCATTCCATCGTGGGCCTAGGTCTCAAAACTCAAGTCAATCAGTGACTTTTGTGGGCCACACCACATACAGAAGTGGGGAGGGGCCGTGCACCATTAAAACATTCATAATCATTTTTTGGGCCCACCGAGATGTGGTTTGTAAATCCAGCCCATCCATTATGCGTGTCCCACTTGCATGATGGTTCATACCAAGTTTGAGCAGCATTCAAAACTCAGGTGGGCCCCACCAAGTGCTTTTATATGTTTTAATGGTGTCTTCACATGATTTTAGATGGTATGGCCCACCTGAGTTCTGTATACGGCTGATTTTTTGGATATGCCATAATTTAGAGGGGACCCATCAAATGCACGGTGTTGATGGTCGACACGCATCATGGTGGGGCCCACACAGCTCGACCTCACGGGGGCTTATCGTGAGGTCGAGCGCATAGTACCTTTTCCCATATATATATATATATATATATATATATAAAACTATGTTACTTTACTTAGTGTTGGCTCTCGATTACCAAAGATAGTTGGTTACATCTATATAAAATTAATGGATGGTGAGGAGCTAGAAATAGATTATAGTCCACACTCAATGTTCCAAGTCAAGCAAGCAACAACTTTCAGCCCGTCAAACATGCTGTCGCATGTGTTTTTCATGCAATAGGTCCACAGGCTTTTTTTGTTTTTTTTTTCTCCAATGGCTAATTATTGCCCTCATCTCTTCTTTTATCACCGCGTTCATGAATTATTGTTAATAAACAGTACAAGTTATAAAGTAGAACCACGAACTTTCAGAATTACCGTATCCCACACGGCAAGGAATTATGAGCATTTTTATTCATGTTGTCCCTGATGGTGTGGCCCATTTAGGGTTTAGATTCGCCTCGTTTGAAACGGGACCACTGAATATTTTCATTCTTAACCGTCCAATAAACATTCACCGATCTGATAATCAAATTATCAAAAAATCTTGGCTCGTGCTGCATATAAACTGGGGCCCATAATCTTGTCTTCCACGTGTGCAATTTCTAATTGCCTGCTTATCATTACATCACTGACAGAGTATCAAAGTTTTTCTCCTTATTTAAAGAGCTTTGCGCAGCCCACACGCCTGTATTAGCACACTCGTGTACATGCCTCCACAGGTGCTGAATTTTTGGTCGGTCAATTAGGGGGTCAAACATACCCACACTCTTTTGATAGTCACACCCTCTTCGGACGCGGGATAATTCAATGTAGCAGTTGTTGTATTGTATGCATTACCAAAATTAGGAAAAAAGGGTGTTTTTTTTATAAAGTGAGTTACTGTATTTTTATTTTAATTATATTAGGATTTAATGTGTGTTAAAATATGACCATTGTCCATTTTTTATTTTAATTATATTAGGATTTAATGTTTGTTAATATTTCAAAATATTAAACTACAAAAATACCCTAAGATATTTCGGTAAGCAAATACAGCTATGGTGATTTCCATATCTGACCCACTTATAAGTGGGGTTATTGGGTAGAAAACACATAAGAATCCAAATATTATGGGGTTGGATTCGTTGAACAGTGGGGTAAATGGATATCCATTGCCAGTAGTGATGGATGATACATGGCCACTTAAGAACTTACCTAAAAGTAGGAAGCTAAATTGATATGTCCAAAATATGCCTCCCAGCTTAGATGTATGATAATCCAAAATAAATGCTAATTGGATTATCCAACCATCATGTTAGTGGACATTTTTTAGATGTGTTGGTAGTCTATTTGTTTTCTGTCACATGTGGTGTGTGCTAGTGTGGCTAAATCGATATATCGATTTGATTCAAACTGATTAACTTTTACCCCAAGCACCGAAATAAGCAGATACATTCAATATAAACATATATGAATGGAATCTGATCTACTCAGCCACTTCCAGAATTTTGTAATGATTATGTGATAATCAAAGGGTGGGGTTCTTCCTCTAAAAAAAAGGTTATGCTTTCCTTTCTCAAGAGAGGACTTTTTTAGTATATCTGTGCAATCAGACAAAAGGAAAAACTCACAATCGGTTACTAGGAGCGATTGCAAGAATGCACCTCTTGAAAGAACTGCTTGATATTTGATAAAAGACAAATCTATTATGTGAGCATATATTTAGATTACAACGAAGAAGTATAGCTAAGAATTATTGCTACTAGATTATCATTACTCTAAAGATAAACTGAGGTAAAATATAGATTTGTTTTAATTTGATTGTGTGTTAAATGTCTTTCTAATGATCGGATTGGATTTTCAGATACACAATAAGTTAAGGCTCACATAGCTTTTGATATTTTCAAGTGAAACATCTCCTATCATTGGGAAGAGACGGGGCTTCGATTAGGCAAAAATCTCTTGTAAAGGGTAAAGTCGACATTTCATATTGCATCCCTATGCATATGCATGGAGGGATGTTTTCATTTATAAGGATGGTCAAAAAACATCATGAGAATATGATATGCTTCAAGGCATTTTCAGGTAAAAAAACTCTTTAAAATTAGGCTATTTAAAAATAAATAAATAAAAATTTATGGTGCTTTACTTAGTGTTGGCTCTCGAATCCATTATCAAGATGGTTGGTTACAGCTATATAAAATTAATGGATGGTGAGGAGAAACAGATAATGGTCCACACTCAATGTTTCAAGTCAAGCAAGCGACAACTTTCAGCCCATCAAACACGCTGTACCATTTTTTTTCATGCAATAGGTCCATAGGCCTTTTTTTTTTTTTTTTCAATGGCTAATGATTGCCCTCATCTCTTCTTTTATCACCGCGTTCATGAATTATTGTTAATAAACAGTAATGTTATAAAGTAGATCCACAAAGCTTCAGAATTACCGTATCCCATGCGGCAATGAATAATAAGCATGTGGTTCCCACCTAAATACTTAAAATTAATAAATTGATGGTAAAGTTGAGTTTTTGAATGTTTGAACGTGTCCCACTTGATGAGTGGATTTTTTTTTAAAAGGTTATTTTCATGGTGAGGACCCGATCCTCAACCAATAAATGTACCAAATCTCTCACATGTGTGCAACAATGTTACAGGTGTTGAAGGTCCTGTTTTTCACACGTGGAAATATATTGATAAGTTAACCCATTCAGATTTCATCATCAGTACTATCAATGAGCTATCCAACTAAGGAATCGGGGAGTTGTTGGGTTCAAATATGGGCACATATATGCGCTATCAGATCCCAATTTAGTTTGATTGGTGCACAACTGCATCTTGTCAGTTCCAGTTTCTCATAAGAGGGTTTGGATTATGATCAGGCGGTCACCTTTGAAACCTTCTTGGGCTACTAATGTTTTGGATGGCATATAATCATCAAGTGGGCTCAAAATGGTTTCAATGATGAGCATTTCTATTCATGTTGTTCCCGATGGCTTGTTGGGGATTTGAGCTGCGGAATCACACAGATCTAGATCTAGGAAAGCAATCCAATGACACCAAACACACACAAGAGAACACAGATTTAATGTAGAAAACCCTTGCAGGAAAAAACCACGGCACAAAGCGACAGATCTCCACTATGAAAATAGAAATTACAAAGAGAGAGGACTTACCCGATTCGAACAACCTCGAATCTCACCCTTGCTACACCCTTTGATAACCCTGGAACCCTTTAGAATACCTTTAGGAAGCCTTAGCATTGCCCAGAAAAGCCCTAGGGACCCCTATTTATAGTTTAGGCAACTTCTCTTTCGTACCCTTGCGAAACCGCCTCAAATTTATGCAGTCCACACCAAATCTGCGCAAGAATCTGTGTAACCTCGACTAGTCAAGCCAATACATTAACTGGTAGAGGGACCCCCTTGATCGGTCGAGCCATCTCCTCAACCGGTTGAGTGCCCCGGACACCTAAATAAGTAGCACGCTGGACTTTGAATCAAGTGGTGCTCGACCGGTCGAGCGGACCCTCGACCAGTCGTGCCAGCCTCTCAACTGGTCGAGCAGCCCCAAACATTGAAGACTTTTAAAGTCTAACAACAATCTCTACCAAGTCATCAATCTTCAATGGTGTATCTTACTACCCTCTTCTCTTATTGTTGAGGGTCAAATATTTCATATTAGACCCCAGTTATTGCATGATTTTACGAACATAATATTGTTCAATGTCATATTTTAATCGTGTTTGTGCTGCAAGATGAATTTAGGAGCCTAGACTGAAAAAGGGTACTAAAAGCATAGATTTAATGCTTAGGAATCATTGAGGCAAGGGATGGACTCCAGGGGACTGAGATCGACGATTTTACATGACTGAGATTCAAGAAAATCATGTTCGTCATACTAAAGAGGCTTGAAAAGTCAGTCAGAATACAAGATCATAGGGTTCCCACCATCCGTTGGGCTCGAAACTTCATATATGGCCTGAAGACCATAAATTAGCCGTACATGTCAAAATTCAGACCTTGGATCAGTGTTTAAGTAACCCGATGGACAAAATCAGACAATAACTATTAAGAAAGCCTCTTGGACATCCTTAGGAGATCAGGACCCAAATTGAACTGATGGAAAAAGCACGAAAAACAGTGGATATTCGTTAAATTTCACTTCTTTTGGACGGTGCAGTAGAGAGAAACGAACCACATACGTCTATAGAAGGGAGAGTGGTAAATTTGTAAATAACCAAAACTCTATATGCATGCACGTAAGTAAGAAGAGGTTTGCTTCAACGTTCAGTATTGACTCATCACAAGTGGATGGTGTGGCCCACTTAGAGTTTGGATTTACTTCATACTTTGACCTATGAGCTTACACATTACTGAAAAAATAATGAGCGGAGTAGATCTCCGAAAATGTCATCAAAAGTGGGCCCCACCTAGTTTTTGAACAAAACTTTCCAAAAGTTGTCTTCAAGCACAAAACGTCCAGGGACGTATGTGCTTGCAGTTGGGTTTTGACATTGGGCCCCACCCATCATCCATTTCAATGATCAGGACCATCCATTGTGTCCAGAGGGGGGGCGTGACTGTCACCTAAGTGTCCGTTTTGTCCCACAAAAGCATTGCAGGTACATGAAGTCTCAAATGTAAGATTAAACGACAGAGTCTTTGCTGCAAAATCAATCACGTGGGCCACCACGAATCTGATCTAAAACTGATCAAGCCTGACTGGTTTTTCGAGGGAAAACAAATGGACAGCGTGGATTTCTTTGATAAGTCAAATTATGGGCCCACCAATCATCACCGATGCCTAAGAGTTTCTAGAAATTTCTGTTGCGTAAACAGAGTGGGTTTCCGACTCTGTTACAGCAACCACTCCCACCGACTACTATTACTTATAAAAGGTGACGAGAGAGAAAGAGAAGGAATTCAATTTTCCAGGGACGTGGGCAGAAGCAGAGAAAGAGTAGAGTAATATTTATTTAGTTTTTTTTTCTATTTCTTTTTAATATTTCTTTTAGGATGTTGAGCCTAATCATGTTGGGCTAAACCTCTTAGTTAGGGCTAAGAGGTGAAGCTTGTAACATAATTGGGATGTTTGCTTGGCTTTGATTCAGGTTTTATTGAACTCTTATGGATTCTAGTTATTTATAAAGGTATATTTTTAGTTTTTAATGGTTTGTTTTGACTCAAATTACAATAGATCTGCGATAGCTTTAAGTATGTTTTTTCCATTATTGAGATTGTAAAATTAGTAAGACCTGTTGTTCACCATCGTCCCATGGGCATGGTAGGGTGACGGAATCCTTCCTAACTTTCACAATTCTCTCATGATTGGCTGTGAGATTGGTAAATTGTTGTTGTTTGTCATCGTCTCGACATGGTTAGGTGACGGAATCACTTTCAAATCTTCACCACTCTTATCTATTAATGATTAGATCTATGAGAAGTTCAGAGATCTAACAAATCTCTTCTTATCAACTGGATAGGATAAGACTCTGATTTCAGTTGTATCCCTGAATCAATACAAGGTAGCTTCCCAACTGTTACAAGTGGATCCTTGGCACCCTAGTTCCCACCTTTTATTTTCACAAGTTTTAGAGTAATACTTCACCATTATTCTCTCATATTCACTTGATTCAGATTTCATCTTAGTCTAGTTCTAGTTCTAGTTAGTTTCAGATTACGTACAAGTTTCAGTTCCAGTGGATTCGACCTCGGTCTCACCGAGTTTATTACTACATCACAACCCTATACTTGGGGAGTGAACACTTATCTCTGCATCATAGCTTCTTGCGCACACTTCGTCTTTCTTTTCTGCCATCACCAAGCCCAGAGAAGTTATACAGAACTTGAACTTCTCTTTAGGAACGTTCTAGGCGAACGTGTCTGTCGGATCAGAATCCATGTGCCCAACCACATTTGCTCCTGTCTTCTCAAAAGGAAAGATGTAGTCTTCTTACCATCTCACTGTTACCCAATATTGCTTGCCTGGGTACTTACTTATAACATTAATAGGCTGCGAAATAACCGGTCTAATCCAGACCATAGCATACACTGCCAACCGCATTCGAATAAGGCTCATGAGATATCCTGTTTTTCCTCATCTGTTTTAGGACATGTCATGAGGAAAACTTGAGGAGAGACACGTAGGGTACGCTCTCCGGCTTTACATGGTCCGTCACCTCCTTGATTAATACCTATCCAAGATATTCTTCCTGAGATAACCAAAGCCTACTTCTCTTCCAGTCTCAATGCCGAGAACCATTTTTGCAGCCCCCTGATCCTTCATCTTGAATGTCTCACTTAATCGAGTCTTCAGTACATTGATTTCAGACATGTCATAATTGGCGATATATATGTCATCAATTCCTGACTCATTATGAAGGAATCAAACCACTACTTAGGCAACAGGTCATACCATGACCTCCTGCAAAGTTTTTTCTCGGCCTCTTTAACTTCGAACCGCTCTGGCTGCTTCATGTAGATCTGCTCTTCCAATTTCTCTTACAGAAGTGCAAACTCCACATCCATCCTTCTAGCTCAAGATCACATTGGCCAACCAGCGCCAATCAAGGATCTAATAGACAATTGTTATACTGTCGGCGTGAATATCTCTGAGAAGTCGATCCTTTCTCTCTGAGTATAACCCTTTGCCACCAACCTCGCTCTGTATTTATGTTGTATCTATTTGAAGATCCACCTGCATCCAACCACTTCCCAGCCAACTGGAAGCTCCACCAGCTCCCATATGTCGGTCTAGTACAACGAATCCATCACATCGCCCATAGTTACCTTTCACTTCTCAGTACCAGGCTCACCTAGAGCCATCTGAATAGAAGATGAATCCCCTGCAATATTGGAGTCGTCCATGTACCTCGCCGATGTTCTGCGATTATGCCATGTGATTCTTCCCACAGGTAGCTGCTCCACCTGCTCTGTATCTCTATCCGCACATCTCAGCCTTCCTATCCTGCCCGCTCATGTGGGCATGCCCAGCATGCCACACACGTGCAGAAGTGAAATCCGCTACAGCCATTGCAGCTCCACATTTTGAAGTGCTCTCGATCAACTTGCAAACATGATCGAGTCGTTGCACTTTCATGACTACCCGTGCCCGCTTAAATACTTTAAGAGCACCATCAATACCTGTGTACTTACATCCTTTTGCCTTAAGTACACCATGAGAAATCAGATTCTACTTCAAATCAGGAACATACCTAACATTAGTTAAGGCAGGCTCCACCCCATCAAACTTTTTGATACGCACTGTACCAACAGTCACAACATTACAGGCACTATCATTGCCCATAAATACCTGTCCACCATCACACTCCCTGTAGCTGGTGAACCAACTCCGATGAGGAGTCATGTGAAAAGATGCCCTTGGTCTAACATCCACTCGTCATGATCGTCGTATGGTTGTCTTAGCGAAGACATAAATAAAACATCATCATCACATCTACTCGATTCATCTGATTGGCAGTATTGGCCTCCCTGTATAAAGCCTTAGAATCTTCTCTTAGATTTAGGATTTTCACAATCCTTCTTCACATGTCCTTCCATCCCACAATTTCAGCACTTTACCTTTCCTTTGCCCTTACCCCTGGATTTGGATCTAGAACCTGAAGAACCTGTATCGTGTTCAGAATTCCCACCCCTCGTAATCATTGCCTCAGAAGATATCCCAATGTCGACGTTAAGCTTTCTCATGGCCTTCCCTTGAAGGGCTGAGATAACGGTGTCGACATTCAGGTTTTTATTCATACTGCACAGTGTGTCCTTGAATGACTCATATGACGTCGGAAGAGAATTCAGCAACATACATGCTTGTTCTTCATCTTTCATCACTTCCTTCATATCTAATAATTTATAAACTAATTTATTAAAGTTGTTGATGTGAGCCTCCAGATCTCCATCCTCTGCCATCTTGAAGTTATACCACTACCGCTTTAAGTGTAGGCAATTTTCGGAGAATTTTTTCGCATAAACATCCTCTAACTTCGCCCATAACTTAGCCGCAGTTTTCTCCCTCATGACGTTGTAGAGAACCTCATCCGTGAGACATAAACGGATCGATGATAAAACCTTCTTATCAAGAGTATTCCATTCATCATTAATCATAGTAGACTTTTACTATAAGACCCGTGTCTTAGTCCGTACCCTTCTGTTGGCTTCCGCAGTCCTTCCAGTCAAATTCTGGTAACCTTCGCACCCTATCCGAAGTTTGGGTGCGATCCTAAGTCAGGTCCTGCACACTGACATTGGCTCGATCCGAAACTTGTATCATAGCGACCGCGTCGTCGCCGCGGTTCCAACGCCATGACTTACGCACCGAACTAATACCCAAGCTAGAAGATGTCGATCTGCGTTTATTCTGAAGAAACACCGCGCATGGCGGATTTCGAGGGAATCTCTACAATTAGTCTCATCAATCAACCACAAATGCATCCTTTACCCCAAGTACAACACCCATTCCTCCTTTTCCATAAGTCAACTCTCTCTCTCCCCTCACTATTCCTCTTTTACCAACATTTCAACTCAACCCATACCTCTCCTTACAACCACCACATCACCCATCTCCTTTAATATATTTTTTCTCTTTTTCCCTCATTCTATCTCTACTCTTCCAAGCTCCATACGTCCAACCTTCCCAAGCAATTCCAAGAGCAACAAGTGTGGCCCATTTTCCCACCCTCTCATCTTTCATCCGCACCATTAAAAGTCCATCATCCACCGTTAAAAGTCGAGCATAGGAGCAAAGGAGTTCAAGGGATCAAGAAGGAGGCCAACGAGGTGGGTGATTTACCGTTATTTTCAATTTTAGGGCCCACTTGTAGGTGGAACCCATTTTGATGTATGTGATTTAATCAAGAGGGCCCATAGTGGCGGGGTCCCTCTATCTCATCGTATATTTCTCTCTCTCTCTCTCTCTCTCTCTCTCTTTTCATTGTGATGGTGTGGATCCTACCAATATATGTTATATCTACCCCGTCCATCAGCATCAGATGGTGTGGCCCACCCTATTGCAGGTGATGATCCACACCATCCACTGTTTGGATGGATCCAATACACCTTTCTTTATATATATTATATAACATATATATAAATATATATGATATATATAATATAATATAATATAATATATATATATATATAATATTTATATACATGCAGGTGGGCCACTTACATGCGGGGCCCACCACGATGCTGAGAACATCCATGCCGTCCAGCGACCAGAGACGCTGCTGGACGTAAGGAAGGGCGTGGCCAACTCGGAGTGCATATACTGACAGTGGTGTGTACTTCCAAGCTTGCAAAAAAAAAGGGGGCCTTTTTAGAGTGGGCTATCTATGCCGGCCCCACCTTGATTCAGGTATTTAATCCAAGCCGTCTATCCTCTTCCTCGGATTATTTTAGGCGTTGAGCCAAATTTTGGAACCAATCCAATTCTCGAGCGGGCCATACCATAGGAAATAGACGTATCACCATTGAAACCCACTTTGATCCTTCCATTCGCCAACAACACGTTGCATATTGGTCTCATTTCGTCGATCATGAGTCGTAGAATCCTATGGCTGGGTCGGATCGGACTGATGTGGGCCCTACCATGGAAAATCTGCAGAAAAACTGTTTTCTTAAAAAAAAAACAAAGACAAAGGAGGAAGCAGCGCTGACGCTGCTGCTGCCACTGCCTGCTGACGCTGACGGACAGTGGGCGAGCTGGGCCTCACGGCTCCAGCTGTGGGCCCCACCGTGATGCGTGTCGACCATCAACACCGTGCATTTGATGGGTCCCCTCAGACCAGGAGGCTTCCCCAAACATCAGCTGTATCAGAAACTCAGGTGGGCCACACCATTTAAAATCATGTGGAGACATGCCTAAACATATAAAAACACTTGGCGGGGCCTACCTGAAATTTGGATGCGGCTGAAACTTGGTCTGAACGTTCAGCCAAGTGGGACACGCATAATGGACGGGCTGGATCAGTGGACCACATCACAGTGGGCCCCCAAACCGTGACCCTATGAACGGTTTAGATGGCAAAAAAAAAAAAAAAACATTCCAGCGTGACCCTATCAACCGTCTGGATGTAAATGAACATTATGGTGGGCCCTGGTCCACTTGGCTTCATGAACGGATCGGAGGCAAATAAATATTACAATGGGCCTTGTCATGCCCCAAACCCGGAAATCGGATTCACAGGAATCCCGATTGCCGAATCTGGTGCCGACAGCCTCCATAGTGCCCCATTCTCAGCTCCTAGCGTTCATACGCCAAATTCCGATCCTAGGATCTTATAAGGAGGATTTTTTTTTATTTACAATATACGTTTAATTTGTAATAAGCATAACCACAAGCATACCCAAATCACAAAGGCAACATCATCATCACATATCCACTAATATAATCATTTGAGTACAATGCTGAAAGAAAAATACATAAATCGAAAATCAAGCTCCAGAAGACCGCTGCACGCTCCAAGCTCAACAATGCTGCAACCTAACATCTCCTGCACGCATCTATCATGCATAAGCTTATAGAAAGCTTAGAGGGTGGTGTAAGTGTGTGCACAAGGTAAGTGTCAAGTATTCCATATCAGAGTAATCAAATTAAGTGGAAGTACTGACAAGTCCATGGATCAAACAATATCAGGGTACACATCATAAATCAACTATGCAAATGAGGAGTCAAAGCGAGTCAAATATTACATGTCGAGGATTCAATGTCATAAATCACACAATATCGAAAGTACTGATAATCCATAAATTGTATAATGTCGAAATAAGCAGAAATATTGACAAGAGCATGAATTGTCATACTAAACAGAATATCGACATGATCACAAACATACGATAACAGAGTAAGCGAAAATACGGACAAGTCCATGAGTCAATCAATGTCAAAATATGCAATGTAGAACAACTATACAAGTGAGGTATCATAGATAGCCAAATATCAGACGTAGAGGTTGCAATACATTATACATTCCTGATGAGTAACAGGAATAGCGTCAGCCATATCTAAACTATATAAATGCAGAGACTCGATAGCCCAA
Source organism: Magnolia sinica (assembly GCF_029962835.1). Classification (NCBI taxonomy): domain Eukaryota; kingdom Viridiplantae; phylum Streptophyta; class Magnoliopsida; order Magnoliales; family Magnoliaceae; genus Magnolia; species Magnolia sinica. The sequence goes on from NC_080581.1 coordinate 79,747,896, forward strand.
AATGCCATATGCCATGAATGTTCTGCAATATGGGGTGCGGATGGAATGACCATACTGGAGTGTGAAGTCGGGATGATGGTACGTAGTATCGCAGGCTATGGGGTCCATCACAAGGGATTTCTATCCAAACCAGTCCCATACCTAAATTTGGATAGTTAGACTCAATGTGGTAAACTCCTGATCTCAAGTTAGTCGCGCGCCCCAACCGAAATCCTGGCCATTGCGAAAGCACTCGTAACAAATAATTGCGCACCACCAACCCGAGTGGATAATGAATGAATGAATGCATGAATGAGTATGCAACTCCTACTCACTAAATCCACATATCAGTACAGTTCATCTCTAGGATCATCACCGGGGTTTAGTACACTCCAAATGGCACTGCCGCTCTCCCAGCCGCACAGTCCAAGTGAGCATAAGAAACCTCACTATCCGCCTTGCCAATAGTCCGCCAATACCTATCCGGCACGTCGATAGCGGACCCATTCACGAGCTGGTCAAACTCAGCCTAGTATTGCCCCCTACCCTCGGGCGAGTAAGGCCACACCCTCTCCCAACCGACCACGACACAGTGGGAGACGCGGCCTCCTGGTATTCAGCACTCGGGCGCTCATGTATCCACTCGGTCTCGACGTTGGGGCGTCTCCTGGCCACGGAGGTTTAGGAATTTTCACCAGGGACATCTATGGCGCCCGTATGCTAGAACCAAAATATTTCCGGTGTCCTATTTGGCCATCCACGATATGCCTGTGGAGGCTACTGCCCTGATGTCGCTAGGGCATACAGTAATCATAATGCGAGATGCATGAGTCATACAATCCAGTCATGCATCAGTCCTGCACATACCGCGTGCTCATGTGAGATAACCTCCACCTATCAGGGAGTCTCATAACAACATGCTGAATGACATATGTAATGATCAACCACCTCTCATAACAAACATGCAGATGATGCGTATGGGCATGTATCATGATACTATGCCGCCACATACTCATAACCGGTATCCACATCCAGCATCGATAATCGACCTGGACCATGTGGACATTTAACCAACATTACCCCCAAGGAGTAGCCCACATAGAGCCTCACATATAGTGGACCCATGGCCTCACCAAGGGTCTGATATACAACACCATGCACCTCACTCAAGAGCTTAATACACATCACAATAGGCCTCTCATATGGGCCTAACATACGTCACAATGGGCTCCATCGCCTGACCCTCAAATGCATCACAATGGGCCTCATGACATAGGCCTCGACAATCAGCCTCAGCAATCAAAATCGGCTTCAACAATCAGAATCGACACTCGGTCTCGACAATCGGAATCGGACTATACAATCGGCCTCGACAAATCAGAATCGGCCTCGATACTCAGCCTCGACAATCGGAATCGGCCTCGACCAATTAAAATCGGCCTCGATACTCAGCCTTGACAAATCGGAATCGGCCTATACAATAGGCCTCAACCGATCAAAATCAGCCTCGATACTTAACCTTGACAAATCAGAATTGACCTATACAATCGGCCTCAACGAATCAAAATTGGCCTCGATACTCAGCCTTGACAAATCGGAATCGGCCTATACAATTGGTCTCAACCAATCAAAATCGGCCTCGATACTCAACCTTGACAAATCAGAATTGACCTATACAATCGGCCTCAACAAATCAAAATTGGCCTCGATACTCAGCCTTGACAAATCGGAATCGGCCTCGACAATCAGAATCGGCCTCGATTATCGGAATCGATCGATAATCAGAATCGGCAAATCGGTCACGTTGATCGAAATCGGCAATCGGTCGTGACAATTGAAATTGATCGATAATCGTAATCGGCAATCGGTCATGACAATCGAAATCGATACTCAGCATCAATAATCTGCACCAATAATCAGGGCCGATAATCGGCGTCGACCTTAATAATCGACACCGATGATCAGTAGATAACAAGCGGGATCCATGGATGATCAGTCGATCAATCATAGTATAAAGATTGACACTCGACCGTGGTTATATCAAATCCGATAACACGGAGCCATCCGTCTACGGCGAATGGGGCCCACTTATTTAGGTTAACCCACTAAGGGAATGTTGAGAATGAGCCTAACAAGGCCTAAGGGAAGGTTACAATGTAGACATCCAACCATCATTGTCTATTAATGTCGACATCTAACCAACATTGCTCCCAAGGAGTGGCCTACATAGGGCCAAACATATAGAGGGCCCATGGCCTCACACAAAGGCCTAATATAAATCGCATTGGGCCTCATACGAGGGCTACAATTACATCACAATGGGCTCTATACACAGGTCACAAATATATCACAAGGGACCACACCTATGGATCACAAATACATTACAATGGGCCGCATCACATGATCTTCATATACATCACATTGAGCCTCGCTCACGGACCTCAAATACATCATAATGGGCCTCGGATACATCACAATGGGCCACAATCCATGGGTCTCAAATACGCAATAGGTGGTCCCTACACATGGGCCTAATATACATAACAGGTGGGCTCTACACATGGGCTTAATATACATAACAGGTGGGCCCTGCACATGGGCCTCATTTCATCACATCAGGCTTTGCCAAATGGGCCTTAAATACCCCGCACCTGGGCCTCAAATACATACAACGCATATCTCATGTAGGCTCCACTAGCTGGAGATGGATGGCATAGATAAAACATGATTATCAAGGTGGACCCCACTCATTTTTGGCCGTTCAATCCCCACTGATTCACGATAGTGGGGCCCATAGGAGTCAGGGATCAAGCTGACATTTGTATTTCCCTACATGCAAGTTTGCGTGACCTCATGAACAGATTAGATGGAAAATAAGCATCAAGATGGGCTTTGAAAAAGTTTCAACGGTGAACATCAATATCTCCACCGCTTTCCGTGGTGTGGCCTAGCGGAGATCGGGATCCTCCTTTTTGGTCTCACGCCTTAAAATTTTCAAGAGAAATGGAGGGACAGTGTGGATCTGATACATACATCATGGGGGTGGCCCATGCAGCAAATGAAGGTGGACGGCATAGACACAAAAATCAAGGTGGGCCCCACAGAAATTGCTGACGTCAACTCACCAGCTATTCTGCTGGTGTGAAGTACACTAGCCAATCTACTTTCCACCCTCCTTTCCTTGGACAGTGAGGGTACAAACACTTATCTAATGGTGGATACCCATACATGTACTATGTGGATCCAAAGCATACATCGATGTGGGATTTCCACCATCCAGAGACTCTGGACAGTGTGAATAAAATACATGTGGGTCAGGGGTCCCACGGACCTGCTGACGTCCAATAGCAGCCATATAGCTAGTGTGGTCCACATAGATGGACAGTCCAGATAAATGGACGGTTAAATGGACCCATACCTCATGTGGGTCCCACCAGAGCTTGCTGACGTCACATATATAGCAGCTATGTAGCTAGTGAAGGTACTCTAACCAATCCTCTTCCACCGTCCAGTGATTGGACGGTGAGGATAATGCAGACGGTGTGGATGCAATGCATACGGGTGGGGTCCCACCAGAGCTTGCCAATGGACGTACAATATAGGATATACCACATACTACGTGATGGGGCCACAACACGTGCAGCTTAGGTGCTGGGGTCACCGTCCCATGGACGGTCAGGGTATCACGTGTACATCAAGGGTCCACACGTGTGAAACTACCAGCGTTTGAAGAAGCTGGCCAGGGGTTTTGCCACCATCCAGACCCAGTGTCTGGACGGTCTAGATTTAATACAGACCACATAGATGGGGTCCACTCCATCGTCAGATAGATGGTGATGATAAAACCCAAACATCATGGTGTGGCCACCGTCTAAATTTGCTGGACGGTGCAGATTTAATAAATGCATCAATGTGGGTCCACATCTGATGTACGGACGACATGGATGAAATATACATGCCAAGGTGGGTCCACATCAGTGTGGCCCACCAGTCCACCAATTTTGAATCAAGATGATATTTGTGATTCCCTCTCCATCAACGCCTGCTGCTGGACAGCAGCAGGTCAGCTGGAAATGGGCTGTCTATCCCATGGTCCGGGCGTGCAGGGAGAGGGGTGGATGATGTAGATAAAACATTTACATCATAGTGGGTTCATGTGGGGTCCACACAGTTGGAGATCAAGCCAATATTGGTGTTTTCTCCACCTTCCGAGCTTGCCTAAAACTGTAGCAAGGGGGGCCTTGGACGCTCCATCAAGGCAGTCCCATTTGTGGACAGTGAGGATGTTAAATATACCTCCATGGTGGGCCATTAAACTAGGGAAAAAAAGGAAAAAGGGAGAGAGAGAGAGAGAGAGAGAGAGAGAGAGAGAGAGAGAGGAGCACCCACTTTACTCTTCTTCTTCTTCCCATATACTCCAATGCTTCTATGAAGCTCTTTCAACGGTGAAGATGACAATCTAGAGGTTGGATTGGTGGGGATCTAAGGTAGATGGTGGTTGGATTTTTGGAATGGTTGGACGTCCATGGCTTTTGCAATGGAGAGTGAGGAAGAAAGAGGGAGGGGGAGAGAGAGGTGATGGTTTATAGGTAATTAATGAGTTGACTTATGGGGAAAAGGGAATGGGTGGTTATTTATGAGTTATGGCTAAGGTAGGGTAGGGTGATGTCACCCCTAGGGTGACATCATAGCAATTATGTTTCTAGGAAAGTACAACCAAAGGGATAGGTAGGTCCCGCGATCAAGCGATCAAAGGCTGAGATAATGCACGGGCCGGATCTCATAATCTGAGCGTCACATTGACGCACGAGACGCGTCGTCGGAACCGCAGCAACGGCGCGGTCGCAATGACATAGGTCTCAGCTTGAGTCAGTTCGGGTTTATAGGATGTGACTCAAGAGCGTGCGCAAATGCTACCTGCGGGTCGTTGAAATTCGACTAGGAGGACCGTGAAAATTTACGGAACAGTACGGGCGAGAATACGGGTCTTACAGGCCTACCCTCGGTCCACGTGACCCTTTGACAGGTTGGATGGCAACAAACATCACTGTGGGCCCTACCCTCCTATGGTCCACATGACCTTATGAACAGTTGGTTGGAAAATAAACATTATGTTGGGCCCTAGGTTGCTTGGAAAATAAACATTATTGTGGGCCCCGGTCTGAATGACCTTATCAATGGGTTGAATGGGAAATAAACATTATGGTAGGCCCCACATGGGACCCACTTATGTATGTATTGTAAACCACGCCCTCCATTAGAGTGGGCTCCATCATGATGCATGTGTTTCATCTAACTGTCTAACCATTTTAGAGATAATTTAAGGCCCACCTTGATATATGTATACGAGACCCATGCATGAGGCCCAATTGATGTATTGGAGGCCCAATGGGATGTACATGAGGCCCATACCATGATTTATGTGTTGACCCTTATAGCGGCAGTGCCTTGGGAGCAATGATGGTTTGATGTCCACATTGTAAGGTTAATGTTGGTTAAATGTCCGCATTACGACTCTCCCTAAGGCCCATTAATAGGTCCATACCTGTAGTATATAGGCCGTTTAGGCCCATCTTCATTTTAATCAGAGCACATCACCACATAACATGTATAACATAGATCCATGATTCATGATCATACGCATCATATGTATGCTTGATATGAGAAGTGACTGATCATAGCATATGCCTTTGGGTAGATCGTTATAGGCTCCCTGATAGGCGAAGTCGCCCCACATGAGCGCTTGGTACGTGCAGGATTGTTGCATGTTTGGTAGGGTGATTCATACACTTGCATTTGTGTGATCATGATTATTGTATGGCCTAGCAACATCAGGGCCATAGCCTCCACAGACACATCGTGGGTGGCTGGGTTGGATACCGAAAATATTTGGTTCTAGCATACGGGCGCCATAGATGTCCCTGGGTGAAAATCCCTAAACCCGATGGTACCAGAGGATGACTCCAATGTCGAGACCGAGTGGATATATGAGCGCACGAGGGCCGAATACCAGGAGGCCGCGTCTCCCACTGTGTAGTGGTCGGTTGGAAAGGGTTGTAGCCTTGCTCGCCCGAGGGTAGGGGGCAATACTAGGCTGAGTTTGACCAGCTCGTGAATGGGTCTGCTATCGACGTGCCGGATAGGTATTGGCAGACTATTGGCCAGGTAGATAGTGAGGTTTCTTACGCTCATTTGGACGTGCCGCTTGGAGAGCGGCAGTGCCTCTTGGAGTGTACTAAACCCGGGTGATTATCCAGAATGAGAACTGTACTGATATATGTTGAGGATTGGCATGCTTGCGTTGCATCTCGCATCGCATGGCTGTGTTATGGCCGATGGCATTCATATCTTACATAGCATAGCCTTGGTACGGCTGATCACATTCATGTACTCATCACCATGACTCCGTATTACTCTGATCTTGTATTCTGAGCACGCTTATATTGCGCACACACTTACACCACCCTTTAAGCTTTTATAAGCTTATGCACGATTGATGCGTGCAAGAGACGCCAGGGCGTAGCCATAGCATAGTAGCAGCAGGAGCGTGCAGACGAGCTTTGGAGTTTCTATCTTTTGCATTATCTTGCATTCCCTTCAGATGCATTTTACTTAAAAGTTTTTGATCATAGTGAATTTTGTGATGGTGTTCTTGTGGTTATTGTTTGTGGGTTATGCTTTTAGTTATGCTCATTATGAATCAGACTGATTATTATAAATCCTCCTTGTAGCATCCCAGGATCGGAACCTGGTATATAGGTGCCAGGAGCCGAGAATGGGGTACTACGGAGGCTGTCGGTACCAGATTCGGCGATCGGGAATTTTGTGAGCCCGGTTTCCGAGTTAAGGGCATGACATTTGCTCCTCAAGATCACCATCTTTGCCTTGCTTGATTAAGGAACTGATCATCTTGATCTTCCATAACTCAAAATTATTTTTTCCTGAGTACTTCTCAATTTTATACTTAGTGTTTCCCATTATCACTAATCCTTCAGATTCAGATTGTGCCCCAACGATTGCTCTGATACCACTTGTTGGGGATTTGAGCTGCGGAATCACACTGATCTAGATCTAGGATAGCAATCCAATGGCACCAAGCACACACGAGAATATAGATTTAACGTGGAAACTTTGCGGGAAAAAACCACGGCACAAAGCAACAGATCTCTACTATGAAAATAGAAATTACAAAGAAAGAGGACTTACCTGATTTGAACAACCTCGAATCTCACCCTTGCTACACCCTTTGATAACCCCAGAATCCTTTAGAATACATTTAGGAACCCTTAGCATTGCCTAGAAAAGCCCTAGGGACCCCTATTTATAGTTTAGGCAACTTCCATTTCGCACCATTGTGAAACCGCCTCAAATCCGTGCAAGAATTTGCGTAACCTCGACTAGTTGAGCCGATGCCTCGACTGGTCGAGGGACCCTTTCGACCAGTCGAGTGCCCCGAACACCCAAATAAGTAGCACGCTAGACTTTGAGTTGAGTGGTGCTCGACCGGTCAAGTGGACCCTCAACCAGTCGAGCTAATCTCTTGACCGGTCAAGCAGCCCCAAACATTGAAGACTTTAAAAGTCTGACAACATGGTTTACCTCATTTTTTGACTCATGGCAGATAACATGGGTGCTGGAGAAATTGATAGCCAGAGTGGATGCCACATAGACACCATGGTGAGTCTTACAGGGCTTTTGTTTACACAGCTCCTTCTAAAACACGTTGTAACCCTTAAAAGGGTTAGGGATAAGGAAACTTGCCTAGAATTGTTCATAAAACCTTTGAAGCAGAATGCAAAACCCTCAACCTCTATGGGCCACACCATATTCTATTTGTAAATCCATTTCTGTGATTTACTAGCCACACCATTTTCTATATGTAAATCCTCTCAGATCATATATATGTTGAGAGATCCATATGCACAAAATGCTTAACTTGATAGGGAATTTACGCCACAACGATGAGAAGAATGTAAAATTGCTCCTAAAACGTTCAAACAGTATGCCGTACTCGAGTTTTGGCTCAGTTTTTTTTTTTTTTTTCTTTCTATCATTAACTCATCTTAGTGATTTACGCTTGACCAACAAGAGAGTTGCCTTGTAAATGCTGCGCGGTCCACTGAATTAAATGGTATGGAATTGCATGTTTGGAAATGCCATGTTATTTTGATCGTCCAATGTCACATTTGAGATCAAACCCTTCCTTCAAGAAAAACATTGTATTAAGTAAAACCTATGCTTAGTACACTAGGAAATTGTAATCAACAAACAAGATTTACATTAATATTGGTCATCTGTGCATATATGCAACTCAAATGTCACGCGTAATAGCACATATGGATGCACGGTATTGATAAAACACAGACATTAATGTGGGGCCCATAGATGTAGTAGATTTCACCATCCACCAAAAATCTAGTAGTATTTATTGTTGCCACTTAGATGATATGGTACCTAAATCAATCCAATTCTTACTGCCACATGAAATTTATATGAGACCAAATGCAATTTCATACCATCTAATCCCATGTTCCAAACAGGGGCTAGGCTGATCCAGTCTCAGGCCAGGCTAACACATAGAATTGCCTTGTAAACCCTTAAGTAGTTGAGCACTGTCTAAACCTGACCTAATTGAGCAATGGGCCTATATTTCGAGCCTGAGTCAAGCCCTCAGGACTAATACTCTAGACCAAGCACGTCCGGAGGTGCGTCGGACTGGTGCATTGACAGCCATACGAGTAATCAGGCTGATTCAATCATTTGTTCTGTTTGGGTTTTCTCCTATGGTTGTTGCAGTGTATTCTATGGTGGGGCCCACCCAATAGGTGAAATGGCCTGATATTTTGGGCGTCCTACACCCTCTCCCAATGATCAAATGAGACAGTCAGAGGAGGCACGCGGATTTATGTGATCTTTGAAATACAGCCATCCATGGCAGAGCCGTCCTGTTGTTCGCTTTGGAGGGATGCGGGCAGGAAAATGAGTCAACAAATCGAGAAGGGACCTAGGTGAGGAGCCAAGGTCTCCATGGTTTAGATCAGTGACCAAGAACTATTTGACAAATTCAACGGTTTGGATCAATAGTTTAAGTCACTGAACATGGATCTCATGAACCAAGCCAAAATTTGGATGGTTTAGATTAGTAGACAAAGCCACATCTACCACAAACTGTTCATCTGGTTTCAACGACCTAGATTTGTGAACATAGCACGATTAAAGCCAAAAGAACAGTCAGATCATCTAGAAGTTTCGATATCACCCACGTGAACGGAACATTTCATTTTGGGCAGTCTATTTGATCGTTGGCTGTCCATTGATTGCAACGGTGGGGCCTGTTATCTTTGAAACAATCATGAACAGGGCCAATTTTATCTTTTACTTCCCAGGTGGAGGAAAGACCAGAAAACGGGGATAGGAGGGAATAGTAGCTTATTATTATTATTATTATTTTATTATTATTATTATTTTTTTAAGAATGTATATAATAAGAATTCACAGGAAAAGGGATGTCAATGGGCTAGGTGCCAGGCGAACTCTGTCCAAACCCGGTACATATTGTGCAACATAGACCTTAGCCCTATCCAAGCCCAGTACGTATTGTACAGCATATACCTCAGCCCTGTCCAAGCCTCGTGACGAACAAAACAGTTTAACCCGAGCCTGGGCCCGGCTAAGATGTTTATGCCGGCCTGAGTCTTGCGTGATTCTTAGATGGATAAAAGGCTACAAAACAAATATAAGAATGCAATAGAATAAATTCTATTGAGAACTTTTACAATCCATAATCCCATCCAGTCAATATAATATGTATTATAAAATTTCCCTTTCAAACCCTAATGGGCTTATTCTGGATGGGATTATGGACTGTTGTACACTGTCCAAACCCAGCATGTTTGAGAGATGTGTCTAAATTTATGCTCAGCTGGCTCGAAAGCACACGCACCATGTAAATCATATCAATTCATCTCCCCAGAAAACGCACTGTTCCAACTAAAAAACGTGATTTTAGAAAAAAAAATAAAAAAAAATCTATTTTTAGCATTTTCAATTTTCGTAGTATTTTTTAATTTTAAAGTTTTAAATTTCCATCTTTATATATATATATATATATATATATATATATATATATATATATAAACTTGTAATCATGCTTTGAAAATTTTTAACAAAAGTTTATTTAAAAGTTTTAATTTTAGAAATTGATGTAGAATATGTCATAGATACCTTCCTAGCAAGGTTGAGCCAAAGGAAGGTGGATCGTAAATTGACCGTAACTTTTGATCCAAGTATTGTTACGGGGCGCACAACCTATCAATCTTTACTGAAATTGGCCATCCAAGGTGCATCGACTTAATATGTGGGTCACATCTATCCATTTTGTCAGAAAATGCGTGCTTTCAACTCAAAATATTTAGGAGAAAAAAAATACTATTTTTAGTAATTTCGAATTTTTAATATTTTTCTATTTTTAGAGTTTTAGATTTTTTTTCCTTTCTAAAAATAACTTTTAATTATATTAGGACTCTTTTAAAGAAAGTTCATTTAGAATTTTTATTTTTAGAAATTAGGATTTAGAAGATTTTTATTAGAATTAAGATTTTTATTAGAATTAGAATTTTGCTATTTTTGGTAATTACGAATTTTAGTTTATTTTTTCTTTATTAATGGTGTAAGGAGATACAGTATATGTTTATCGATAATTCATTAATCAATTTCGAATTTATTAGAATTTATTTCTATTTTCTGCTTTCTTTTCTTGTGGATTTGAGAAGTTTTTGTAAGGAGTTCAGAGAGGTTCTGTGGATTTAGAATAGTTATCCTTTTGAGGAAGATGATGCTCGACCTCGCGTCCTTCTCTACGTCACAAATTAAGTTTTAAAAGAGTTTTGCTAGAATTATAACTTTTATTAGGATTAGAATTTTGATGTTTGTTGTATTTATAAATTTTGATTTATTTTTTTCTTTATTAATTGTGTAATTAAGATAATTAGACAATATATATTATTTAATAAAATATTTAAGTTTTATCTTTTTTTAAAAAAAATTATTATTTTTAAGTGGATTCAAAAAATTCTATCTCGAATTTAGAGTTGTTATCAATTGAGGAAGATGATGACCATAGGTATATCTAGCCTCAAAGGGGCTAGAGCAATCCTTGTAAATATCATCTACATGTATGACAGTCATAATCTCTCTTCGTGGCCCACCGATGGATTCCAAGATCCTAATATCTTTCGTGGCCTACCAATGGATTCCCAACAAGAGAAAGACAACAATCGTCCACGTTGAAATGCAAAAAGGTCATAGAATTGACCGTTGGGATCTTGTAATCTGATAAATTCATGCAAATTGCTAGTTAGATGTTTGATCTAAAGAGATCAATGGTCTGGGTTAGAAACCATGAGTCCAATCTGTCAGAGTTGAAAACGGATGGACTTCTTATGAAGATAGGGGACCATGTATAATATTATTCCTGTTCATTGCGCAGGTAATTGCAGTGCGTATACAGACCAATGCGATGGACTAAATTGTGATTGGTTGGTATTTGGTGATCAGGTCCGTTCATCACGTGGGGCCACCATAAAAATGTTGAGTGGGACCATTCTTCAGGTGGTCCTGCATCAGAAGAACGGGCTAGTACAAGAAACTTCCCAAATTGTGTACCACCCTGATGAGTGGCTAGCCTGATTTTGGTCCAAGGCATAATTATGGTGGGCCCCACCAGATGATAGTTTAGAGCATGACAACTTCGCCACGTATGCACGGATGGAGTAATCACCTCTTCATTTTCTCCTGGGCTGCCGCTATGCAGAGTATCATCGCATCCTCTGTTTGTAGAAGGCCCAACGGTTGGGTGATCCGGACCAATGATCTGATTCAGCCCCACGATGTGAGGAGCTTGATGCAAATATCTCCTCATTTGCACAATCCTAATCCTTCAATTGATATCCTAATCCTCACAACGAGGAGATAAAAGAAAAGAAATATAGCATTTTGTGCAACAAGTAGATAAAAGAAAACAAATACAGCATTGGTTTACTTCAACTGAAAAAAAGCCCAACTTTGGATCGCTAAGATCTACCAATGTTGGTGGGCTAGGGTCGGCCCATCACATGAATAGTATGGCTCACCGAGCCATGGTCGCCAACATACCTCTGCATATTGTGTTATCAGCTTGAGCAAGCGGTCCGCACCTTCATAATCAAACGGTCACCACATTGAGATTTGCCAGGCCCACACGCATGTACAAGGCAGTTCATGAACATTTGGCTAACATGCCCAATAGCTAAACCATCCATCGGGAAAGTATGACCTTGTAGATATTCTGGCCCATCTGGCAGGGGGTCCACAGTGTTAGAAAGAGTTCAACGGATAAGAAAACTTCAGACAAGTTTTCTCATCAGCAAGTTTTTAGGTCCCAGACCTAAATGTTGGTGTGGCATCTAATGGTTGGATTGGATTTCTTATAATACCTAAATGTTGGTGTGGCATCTAATAGTTGAATTGGATTTCTTATAATTATCAAGTGGGCTCTATAAAAATCAAAATTGCAACTCTTTCTATCAAAACTGTTTTCCTTTAATAGGGCCACTTAACTAAGGTCAGCTTAATATTTTAGTCCTAGGCCTAATATGAGATTAGGCATCTAATGAATGGAGTGGGTTTTGCATAGACATCGAAGTAGTATGTTAGATCCACTCCGACCATTAGATGTGTATTTATATATTAGTCCTAGGTCCAAAATATTAGGTTGAAGCTTAACTCAGGCGGACCACATCAAAGGAAACAATTGACATAGAGAAGTCCCCATTGATTTTTAGATGGTGAGAATTATGTGAAATCCACTCTAACTATTAGATATCACAGCAATTTATGCCTGAGGCACAAAAATCCGCAGGTTAGGCTTTAGAATGTGAGTGTTGCTTTCTGTACTATTAAAGAGGGATGCCGGGACTTGATTTTTAGTGAGTCTCACAATGATGTTCACGAGAGATCCACTCTGACCATTAGATGTGTAATCCCAGTTTAAGTTTAAAGCCAAAACATCATATTGGCAAGTAATTTAAGTGGGCCATGCCAAAGAAAGCAGTTGGCAAATAGACATTCGCCCTTGATTTTTTTAGGGACCGCTATGGTGACTATACAAAATCTACTCCATCCATTAGATAACATATAAAAATGCAGGACCAGGGCATAAAAATCAGCCCATCTGTGATTTAGGTAGGCCATACCAACTCTTGATTTTATGACGGAATTTAGTAATGCAGCGGAACAATAAATATTCCCATGTATTTCTGATGTGCGACTATTTTAAAAGATAAGAAAGGAGAGAGATGCAAAAAACACAAAGTCCTTTTCATGAAAACAAAACCACACCTTTTCTCATCTTTTCAGAACTTCCATTTTCTTATTTTAATACAAAATCCATCATTGTTTTCATATCTACAAAATTGACATTGAGTTTTAATCAAATAAGTGATCCATTTATTTATTTGTTTGTTTATTTATTTATTTTGAAAAACACTGAAATAAACTGTATTTAATCATCGAGTTATTTTAATTTTTAAGGTTTTTACCTTCATTACTTTCCTCCATTTGTGTTATTTGAAAATGCAACAGTGATCAAGAGCCTCTGTGTGATGTAGAAGGTATACCAGTTTTGTAAACTTAAAAATTACACTATGTACTTCTTTAATGTTGCTCTACAATTCACAAATTGAAAATTACCATCCTGCGGTGACCGCATCACTTCCTGGATTATTCGTATGTTTTGGGTGGAATCCATCCAACTTAGAGCTGTTTTTCAATTACAAGTTCTGATATTTCATATCTTCTACAGTTTCCCCTTTGAAAACTTGGAGGAGTTTCCCTTTGCTGATGTGTGTTCTGAAGTAACCACAATTTTCAGCAAAAATCAGAAGGATTTATAACCACGGTCCTTTTTCTAAATGCTACAAATATGATATACGGAAACACATATAACACTGAAACAGCACTTAATTCCACTGGCTGTAGCTATTGCAATTTTCAAATTTTGAACAGTAAATACAGGAACTCCCTCAAGCCTTCTTATATGTTCTGTGGGATCATCTTAAGAAGCTTCTTCACTGCTTTGACCTGAAAAAGAAGCAAATCATTCCATATAAATAGTACCATATAACAAGAGAAGCTCTGTTTCTTACCAGTTTTCTGCTAGGAACAAATTGAAACAAATGGTAAACAATGTTGAAACTAGACCAGGGAAAATGATCATATAGTGATAGTCAACACAAATGAGTACGTAAAGATGATGCAAGTAGATATATCATGAAATTAGCAATTTGGCAACTGAAATAAAATTGTTTATGGATAACAAAGTCTCATTTTCTAAAAGACTCTAATTGTCCAAAAGAAAATAAATAGTCCTGCAAGTCTGCACCATTCAATTGCCGACTGATACTATAGTAGAATTATGAAACATATGCAGCTTGGTTAGATAATATGTACTACAAGGAAGGTGGAAGAGAGTCAATCATCTGCACAAAACTTATTCTACTCACAATTATAGAGTCATTCTAAACCTCCTTGAGCTGTGGATACCTTATGGTTAGTTTACAATATTCTTGGAAATGTGACATCATTTTGTTATTTATGGCTAAACCAAGAAATCTCGCATCAAAACCTATTTCACGAGTCTTATGATCTTGCTCTTTAAACTATAGAACACAGATACACGTAGATATCGGCAATCGACAAGCTTCAATAATTGGATCATTCGGAAAAACTGGAGTACCCAACTCAGATGCTTGGATATTTACATAAGGTATCCGCTACATGGAGACTTGGAATTCTAATTCAAATGGAGTTTTGAACTCCTGACATAGTTTTGTTGAACCATTGTTTCTTTTTATCTTTTCTTTTCTTTTCTTTCCTTTCCTTCTTCTTCTCCTTCTTCTTCTTCTTCTTCTTCTTTTTTTTTTTTTTTTTTTGACAAGATTACTTACTCCATTGAGAAACTGGATAATGCAGGGGCATTTTCACACCGGGCTCGAATGGGGTTGCCCCTGGGATGCAGGGGCACACTTGGGGTGGGCGGCCCGTGTGAGGAGGGTGGCTCGCGAGAGGCGGGCCCCACCCGTGATTCGGGTGGCTCGTGTGAGGCGGTATCCATGTGATTTGGGGCCCATGAGGGGGGTTCAACCGAGGTCCTTACTCATGAGATGTGGGGTTTGGGCTATGAGATAAAGGGATTGATTTGGCATGCTTTAATAGTTCGAGCTTTTAGAGCAAGTGGTTAATTACCCTGCATTAAATTGGTATCAGAGCGGGAGGTCTCGTGTTCGAGACTCCTCACTGGGGGTGATTAATGCAAGAGCATTTTCACACTGGGCTAGAGTGGGGTTGCCCCTAGGATGCAGGGGCACACTCGGAGTGTGCAGCCCATGTGAGGTGGGTGGCTTGTGAGAGGCGGGCCCCACCCATGTGATTTGGGTAGCTCATGTGTGGCGGTACCCATGTGATTTGGGGCCCATGAGGGGGGTTCGACTGAGGTCCTAACCTATGAGATGTGGGGCCTAGGCTATGAGATAAAAGGATTGATTTGGCATGCTCTAATAATTTGAGCTTTTAGAGCAAGTGGTTAATTATCCTACATCAAATTGGTATCAGAGTGGGAGGTCTCGTGTTTGAGACTCCTCACCGGGGGTGATTAATGCAAGGGCATTTTCACACCGGGCTCAAGTGGGGTTGCCCCTGGGATGTAGGGGCACACTCAGGGTGGGCGGCCCATGTGAGGTGGGCCCCACTTGTGTGATTTGGGTGGCTCGTGTGAGGCGGTACCCATGTGATTTGGGGCCCACGAGGGGAGTTCGACCGAGGTCTTAACCCATGAGATATAGGGCCTGGGCTATGAGATAAAGAGATTAATTCGCCATGCTCTAACAATTCAAGCTTTAAGAGCAAGTGGTTAATTATTTTGCATCACTGTATCTGCCAATGGGGCACCTTATATGATTTTTTAATGTACTTAGATGATGCATGGTTTGTTTTAAGATTAAAATATGTAAGTGGTTGTTTTAAGTTATCAAATTTGAAGAAAAAAGTCAAACTTGTGTAGTAGTTGCTATTTTCTATGGACTGTTTTGTTTTCTTTATCATCTCCTCACTTTATGTAATGGATTAAGGGAGCTGTTGGTTTTATCCTCTATGAATTTTCCTTTTTTGAATTTTAAGCATGAACTCTTGCAAAAATTGCATGAACTTGCGGCTGTCGTCTCCTCTAAAATTTTGGTGCACTCACGAATGATCTAGGGCAACGTGTTCCCTATCCATTATGATACATCCATAAATGTTGACACGTATAGGTAACGGCCATGACCGTTATGTGATACGAGGGTGAAACGGGGCAGTTGGTTTTTTGGGACCATATCGGCCGTTACCGTTATGGTGCATAATGATCGTTACCCCCATAACGGTCGAAAAACAACCGCTTTTTTGTATTTAAACCTATTTCTCTCCTCAGTTTTTTCACTTTTCTCGTTCCGAAAAGTCTCCTAGATCATTTTACAAAAGATTTTGACCACTCTTACTAATGTTTTTAAGATTAAAACTATAAATTGAAGTGATTTGAGTGAATAGATCTTGAAAAAAGAAAAAAAGAAAAAGTAGTATTTATGCCTTTTTTATTTCTAGTTGTAATGCTTGATTGTAATGTGTAAACATTAGATATAAATATAATCATGTTCACAAATTCACTAGACGGCCCGATACAACATTCTCACCAAAGAGTGGACTGTTACACTACCAATAGACATGTTCAAAATAAAAAATGAATACATATCTGGAATACTTATATTGTTCTGGATTTTCTACATATTTTTTCATAATTTTTCAGTCAAAAGAACATTTTTAATCATTACGGGCGTTGTAACGGTTGTTAAGCCCCTGTATCGGCCGTTAGGGCCGATACCCATATTGGTAATGGTGGTGATTGTTACGGCCACCGTTACCTATACAACATACCTTGATCTAGGGTCATCTACTGAGTGTTTTATGTGTCCAGATGGTACATTTTATTGCAAATATTACCTTTTTTTTCCCCTCTATTACTCAACCTGTGTATATCTTGTGCATGACCCTGCCTATGATTGATAATTGCAGTTCTTATCTTGGTTTCACATTGAATCTCTTATTTAGTTGGGAATTATTACACAAAGAATCATGGATTAGATCTACACAAGGTTGTGTTCAAGCAGGCTATTGATGCAGGTCTCAAAGTCCAGTGATGCACATCAGCTCGACTGTGAGGTCTTTTGCTTTCAGTCATAAATGGATGGAAAATAGAACTTTGACAAAGTTCCAAAGTCTTACATATTACTTCTACATGTTGTATCAGCCACTTGAAATTCTTGATACATATTGGCTAATATGATATGAATTTGTTAATAATCTGCTGACCTCTACCAAAATAAAAGGGTTTGGATCTTCCAATCTGATGGAGATTTGTAGGACATCCTCCATCTACAGTCCGGGCTCCAATCCTTTTATTTTAGATTACATCTTCTCTATGATTCTGCAAAGTTGCATCCCCATAGCTTTTATCATGACAATGAACGTTGAGTGAGCAAACAAGCTCTAATTTAAATACCTTATTAGATGTCATTGAATGTGCAGGTTACGAGGGACTTAGTGGATCATCTAACTAGCTGGGATGTTGGAACAGAATTTATTGTTGCAGTTTGATGTAGACCAGTGTATTTGGAAAAGCTGCACTAGTCCTCTATCTAGACCAATGTATTTGGATGTAAGCTATTGCATATTGCAATTTGTTATTGATTGTGCTTAAAAGATGAACTTCATTTCTCTGGCTTACTGATCACAATGCTATGAAGGGAAACAACTTTTTAAATTTGATTGGGCTCACATGATAAGATCTTGCCTTATATTGTTGTGGACAATTCGCAAAGAGCAACACTTCATAATTGCCCGATGCAAAAATGAAGAAATTTACAGAAGATGCTATCAAATTCAAAATGGATGACAGTATGTGGATTCATAATTTTCACATTATCCTTTGCATTTATGTTTTAATTGACATGAGCATAAAGTTATATATATATATATATATATATATATATATATATATATATATATGAATGAAGCATACCTTCAATGTCATGATATTTCCTTTCCTGGCTTTTTCCAGCTGCTGAATTGTATGACTTTGAGGTTGAGAAGGTACATGTTGATTTCCCTAATTTTGATATTTGAGGATGGGCGCTATGAGTTGCTGCTAATGTATTTAATTCTTTCATAAGTTCTGTTTATTGATTTATTGCCTTAAAAAAAATGTATCCTCCATGTGGGGGTACCATTTGCCGGCACCAACTAAAACTGGGCACTCGCAACCCCCCCTCCCAATCATTTCCCTTCATCTCCGTAACCCTCACAGGGAGCTTCTTATTCCCATCGATCTCTCTGTCCAAATAATCTGATCAATGTAAAATGGAGAAAATTGATCTCTCCTGCTTCTTCTGGATTATGCAGATTTGTTCGTCTGTTCGCAGAACCGATCCGATGATAGCAACTTCAGATCAGTTGGATTTAAGATGGATGGATGGGATGGAAGTTGGATCAAGTTGGTTGGGAGAAGAATTTTTGGTTTTGATGTTGCAGCTACCACTGTGATTGCCATCAGCTGCGATTCCTTAGGCCTCGCGGAGTCTCTCATCATCGCCTTCCGAGCTTCTCGTGGAGAGCTTGATCGGCCTTGTGAATAGGATCGAGAGGGCCTATATGGTCCTCAGCGACTACAGTGCCAACAACTCCCTGCTAACTCTTTGGGAAGCCCTTCCATTCGTCGTTGTCGGTAGTGGACATATTTGTCTCTCAATCTTATTCCATATACTTTAGGTTCTTCATTTTTGTTGAGTTATGTGGTTTATACTTTGATTTTATTTCATTTGATTGCAGAATTCTGCAAAATCATTGATTTTAGAGCATCATCTAGCGTGATTTTCTTCCTAGGGGATCTGGTTGGAGTTCGGAATTTTTTATTCTTTTACTTTTTTTTTTTTGAGTTTTCGATGGGGACATCACGCTCACACGCATGCCTCTCCTACGCACGTACGCAAGGAGGAGGAGGGCCCTACCATCTATCTGGATCGATGATGACGTCCAGGGAGGGCCTCCTAGTTAGGGGGCTGCGTTTTGGTTCGTTGGAGTGGACCCGATAGCCATGAAAAGCCCACCATGGGTTCTCATAATCGTGGCCCACTATTCTGATTAATCTCGTAATTTAGGTTTTGCTTATTATCGTTATTAAGAGTATTATGAACGGTTTAGATTACTTTGATTAGTTGTTATTTTTTATTACTTCATCGCCAAAGAATAGGTTGTGCACATGGCGCGAGTTTTTTGGGTGTAAGGTTTTATTTTAAATAGGCATCCCCTTATAGTCTTTTTGATTCATTGAAGATTAGTAAAAAATTCCTGCATTTTTTCTACTCCTCTGAGTTTCTGAGTTGTGGAAATCCAATTGAGTGTAAAACCCTCATTTCCTCGAAGGACTGATTACTGTAGTGCGAAGCCACACCTATCCCGATTCGCTTCCATCTTCTACCATCCACACTTTTCTTTTCCTACGATCATCTACGCTTTAAATCCGTTCTCTATTGCAGTAATTTTTCTCTCTACAGCAGAATTCCAGAATATGACCCTGCAGGAGGGCTGAAACTTCAGCGGAGCACCATGCATAGACCACATATCGGATCGGCACAAAACTCAGGGGTTTTGGAGCCCATCTCTGGCTGACCATACTCAAGGAGTTGGTTCTCAGGTTCGGGACCCCTTCGCACGTGCGGCCAGGCCCCTGCGCACGTGTGTCAGGTCTGGCCCGCTGTCTGCGCGCGTGGACTGTCTCCATGTTCCGTTTTCCACCTCTTTCATTCCTCTCATACTTTCTTTCCCTAACCCGAACCCTAGACTGCATTATTTTCAATTTTTTTGCCCCATTTTTTCTAATCGTAAGGTTCTCTGAACTGAAACCTATGAATCCCTTGGATTATGGGCTTATTGTTGTATATGTGTGGATGAATTTACTTTCCTTTGAGTATCGTTTGGTCCATAATTTTTATTGATCCAGCCCTAATATGTGTATGTCTGGACCCACATAGATTGCCCTTGATTGAATGTTTGAACTTTTGTGTAGAATATGAAATTTGTGTAATTGTTCTGAACTAACGTGATCTTAAGCCTGAAAATCTTACACATCATATTTGAATTTTATGTCCTGCATCAGTTTTTTCTATGGTGGATCTAGTGGTATTCTTCAAGGGATTGTCACGTCGGCCATTGGTTTTGCAGTTGCACAAGACAGACAAAGGACAGACGGAGCATGTTGAGTTTCTTCACTTGTCAAAGAGGAGATTTTCAGGTTTGGGTAAATCTTGTTTTTCTATTGCTTTGTAGATTTGTTGTTTTGATTTATGGGCCTTTTTTGCACCGACATCTCCCCTACATTGTCGCTGCTTCTTGATTTTATTTTCATCTTGAATTCTCTTAATTCTAACTCGACGAGTACATGCATACAGCAACAAACATCTTCAAGTAGGCGGAGGAACTGCAAAGGCGAAATAATTGCTCTCTACTACCATTGATCCGAATTGTTTTTTTATGAAATAAGGTATTTCCACCAAGCTCTTTTTTTAATAATTATTTAGTAAGTAGGTTGATTAGATTGTTGAATGAATACAGGGATATGAAAAACAAAAATTGAATCATGAGGGAATGGAAAACTACAGATTTCATCAGTTACTCTGCTCTACTTTCTACTCCATGAATTTGTTTTTGTTTTTGTTTTTATTTTTATTTTTTGCGAAATTCGATACGGTGGTTGATGAAGGATTTATTTATTTATTTATATAAATGATGAATTCAGCCCCTTTTTCTCCATAATCAAGAAAATTAGAATTCCTCAAAAAATCATTTTCGCTTGAAGGTATTCAACTCAGATCTGTTCGCAAGCGCAAATTGGGTTAACTTTGTACATGAGTATGTCCCTCATTCTGGGATCTTTTGTTGCAAACTTCTCTGGAAAGTAAAAATTAGCTATTGTTTCTAGCTTTTGATGCATTGATGATATAAAAAAAATATGTTCTTTTTTTATGGGATGTGATTGTAGGATGTGCATTTCCAATATATTAACTATAAGTTGCAGCTATCTTTGTTATCTACTAAAACTTTTTAGTAAAATTATTCTTATTCAATGTACAGAATGTGATATTTCTAACAAAAACAATTGAGGCAATAACTTATAATGCATTTTGCATATTTACAAACAGGTCTGTCTGCAAACATATTAGATAGAGAATGTTAAAAATTCACCCTACAAAAAAAGCAAGGAACTTGTAACATTATGGTTAAGTTGGATTTCTGCCACCAATAACAATCCAGCCTCCGGTGATGGTAAACAATCTCAAACTTTAATTTTCTTTTGATCTTTTTTCCCAAAAAATCCAATTAGATTCTTGTTTCATGTACTTAAAGCATTACTAACATTACTTATTAACTTAAGCATCTGAAACAAAAAAAAAAAAAAAGAATATGAATGCCTTATTAACATTATTTTTGATAGTATTTAGCAGCAACTGGCAATGAGTATTGGTGCAACTCTTGTGCCAGTGTGCTAGCAGTCTGTAGCGCTAAATCCTCTGTTTGTTGCAACTTAAAAGTAGTCCATGGGGATCCATATGTGCTGATGAGCACAGGACTTGCATGTCATCATAATGCTTTTTTTTTTTTTTGAAAGATAACGATTGTATTAAGAAAAGAGAGAGATACAAAAAGGCGGGAGAGTCTGCAGAGATTGCAAACTCCCTAAACTCCAATAAAGCTAAGATCACTATCCTTCCAAGAATCTACATAAGAGGCCCATTCAATTAAGAGGCGCTTAGACTTGGAGATAACAACATCAACCGAGTTAGAATCGTCCGAGAAGCATCTACTATTTCTTTCAACCCACACGGACCACCAGGTAGCAAGGATTGCCATCCTCCAAAGCCTGGTTTTCTTCTTGCCAATTTTTACCCCATGGCATGCAAACAGAAGTTGGTCCACCGTTTCGGGAGTGCACAGGGAAATATTGAACCGAAACCAGAATTCGGACCAGATTCTGGATATAAAAGAACAATGCAGAAGGAGGTGGTCTACTGTTTCTTGGTTCCTCATACAGCAAAGGCGGATGTTAGCAAACAACATCCGCCTTTTTTTCAGATTATCTACAGTTAGAATCTTCTTCTTACTGACTAACCACCTGAAAACAACGATCTTAAGGGGAACTGGATATCTCCAGATATGCGAGGGCTGCTGAGAGACCATGGCGAACAAGTTACTGTGAATCAGCTGATAAAGCGATTTGACAGAAAATCTGCGACACTTATCCAATCTCCAGATTAGCCTGTCAACGTCTGTCTGAGAAGGCCTGACCGAGTAAATGACTTCCAGAAGGGTCGTATATTCTGAGACCTCCCAATCTTGCAGATTCCTTCTACAAAGGAAATTCCAAACTATGTTGTCTCCAACAACAGAATAGCAGTCAGCCAC
This sequence comes from Magnolia sinica, assembly GCF_029962835.1. Taxonomy (NCBI): domain Eukaryota; kingdom Viridiplantae; phylum Streptophyta; class Magnoliopsida; order Magnoliales; family Magnoliaceae; genus Magnolia; species Magnolia sinica. The sequence goes on from NC_080581.1 coordinate 79,770,456, forward strand.
AGAACTATCTTTACGAGAGGCTAGAAGATAGATGTTCGGAAATCTTTCTTTGAGAGGGGCCTCCCCCAACTAGATATCCTCCCAAAAACTGACATTAGAGCCTTTCCCAAGTTCGAAGCCGACGCCTTTGAGAACCATCTTTTTCATTTTAAGAATGTCTTTCCAAATAGCCGACGCCCTGTAGGTCGAGGAGTCTTTGCTCACCATCCTTCCTCTGATTTGCCATATTTGCTTTTGATAATAATGTTCCAAAGATTTCCGTTTTCCGACCTTAATCTCCATATCCATTTCCCCAAGAGAGCTCGATTCATCGGCTTAAGGTCTTTAACCCCTGAACCTCCTTCTTGAATTTGGTTGCACACTTCTTTCCATTTTAATAAATGAATTTTTTTCTTATCTTCCTTGCCGTGCCAAAGGAAATCCTGTCTAAGCTTTTCAAGAGTGTCCAACACTGGTCCCGGGCATCTGAAGACAGACATACAGCACAATTGTAAGTTGGATAGGGATGCTTTAATAAGGGTGAGCTGACCTCCCAATGTTATCCTTTCCATCTGGCAAGATAAATCTGGAACCTTGCTATGACTTTCTCCCACAAGTATATAGGAGGCGAACAAAAACAAAGGGGAAGGGTAACAAAGAAAGAAGGGAGAGTGGCTGCCGTACAGTCGAAAACTTCAGTAAAAGAATTAAGCTCCTCTGTCTCCAAATTGACCCCATACATTTTTCATTTTGCTAAGTTGACTCGCAGACCAGATACGACTTCAAAGCATCAAATCGTAGTACGCAGGAAGTCCACCTTATCTGAGCTAGCTTCAGAAAAAATCAGTGTGTCATCTATAAACTGGATGTGAGAAATCGGGTTAGACATACCTTTCAATCTACATCCACAAAGGAGACCTTCAGCTTGACCTTTATGCAGCAACTTGGACATGGCTTCACCTACTGTAAGGAAAAGAAATGGAGATAGGGGATCTCCTTGCCGTAAGCCCCTCAAGCTTTTGAAGAAACCGTGTAGAGATCCATTGACAAGGATCGAAAAGGAGGCCGATCCTATGCATGCTTTCATCCATCCTCTCCATTTGACCCCGAATCCCATCCGCAGCATCATGTAATACAGGAAGTCTCAATCTACGTGATAATACGCTTTTTCCATATCCAACTTTCATATAATCTTCTTGGACCCGGACTTGAGACTAGAATCCAAGCATTCATTTGCTATAAGAGCGTAATCCACAATTTGCCTACCTAGAATGAAAGCACTTTGATTTCCTGAAATGATCTTCCCCATCACCTTCTTGAGCCGGGACATTAGAACTTTAGCCAGAATTTTGTATGGCCTGTTCATTCCCCAAGTATAGGGTTGTGATGTAGTGATAAACTCGGTAAGACCGAGGTCGAATCCCAAGGGACTGATACCTGTACGTTATCTGAAACTAAGTAGAACTAGAACTAGACTAAGATGTGATCTAAACCAAATAGAATTTAAGGAATAATTGTAGAATAATTATCTAAAACTTAAGGAATTTAGAAGAAGGAAACTAGGGATTCAGAGGATCCACTTATAGAGGTCAGAGAGATCTTATGCCTGTTCCAAAAATCATGGAAATTAAACTGAACTTCTTCTGTTATAATTTTAAAGAGATGAAAGGTATATGAATTAGAATGGATTCCAACATCAAACCATGCCCAGGAGACAACAAACAATAGAATTAAACTAATTACTAACCAATCAACAATGCATAAAAGTTAAGAAGGATACCGCCATCCGACCATGCCCAGGAGACTATGGTGAACAACAAGGCTTCCTAACATCATAAACATCAAAAGGAGAAAGAAATACTCAAAACCATCGCAGATCTATTGTAATTTCAGTCATAACAAACCATTAAAAATAACTGAAAGTATTCCTTTTAATTTGAACTAAAATCAACATCAGTCCGTCTAAACAATAGGCACAAGCAAAGTTTCTCCCATTAGACTACAAGCTTCACCTCTTAGCCCTAGCTAAGAGGTTTAGCCCAACATGATTGGACTAGATCTCATAAAAAAAATAATAAAGACAAACAAATAAGAAAAAACTTTTAAAAATAACAATACTCTGTATCTTCTCTCTCTTCCAATCGTCCAAGCTTCCTTTCCCTCTAGCCACCACCGTGCTCTCTCCCTTATATGCTCTTCTCTGGTCGGCTGGGACGTGAAGACTTCATGCCGAAGTCTAAGTTGCTGCGTGGGGGGAGACGGACAATTGTTTACGCAGCAGCGTTCATATGTGCAGCGAAAGCGCAAAACATCTTGCGTTTGGAGTGTATTCACGGCGCGATATCAACCTATCTTTCATTTCTGAAATCTTGGCTAAGTTATTGGCCTCCCTGTGGACACATTGGACGGTCTAGATCACTCAAAATATTAATGATCATGACACACTACCCCCCGCAAATCCCGGACTCGACCGGATGCGGAAACAGGGCCTGCGCACGAGGGGATCGCTGTCGAAGTTGGTGGGGCCCACTTTGATGTTGTTTTTGAGAAATCCATTCCGTCCACCGAGTTTTTCATGAAAAATCGATAGATCATAATCGGTTTTGGGTCAGGTTCGTGGTGACTCACGGAAGTTTTCTTGGCGCCGTCCATCCTGCAACGAAACCTTCATGTACATGTAGCATCTGAAAAAAATCAGAAAACAGATCAGGGTACGGTCAGTTTGACCTCCTGATTTCAATGAACGGAGCGGATCTTCGAACTGAGGAGCGAGTGGGGCCCACAACGATCACCCGTCGAAACAGCGTCGGACGCTGTTTCCTTTTTTTAAAACGAACTTCGGGTCAGCTCGTTGTTTGACCGGACTCTCCGTCCGGTGCACTTCTCGTGCACATGTACTTTATGTACATGCAATGTACATATGGGTTCATCGTGATGTTCGAGAGAAATCTGTGCCGTCCATCCATTTTTTCGCCTCATTGAAGGCGTTGAGTCCAAAATTGTAGCATATCCAGAAACTAGGTGGGTCCCAAATTGGAGATTAATGGCCTGATCTGTCCGTTGGCCCATTTCTCGAGATCTCCAATGGTTGAAATTTAATATGTACGGTTTATTTATATCTCCCAGGCCATGTATGAATTTTTAAGAAAATCAGATGGCGGGAACTATATGATCTTACATTCTTCACTAATTTCGGGCCTCTTTAACGTGAATGACTTGATTTCCTCGATCCCTGGCATGTAAATTCTTCAGTCTTGGTTCTCTGGAGTGTGTCCCTTGCTCTGGTGACTTCGGAGTGTCAAATTCATGCTTTTAGTACTATTTTCAGTCCACGCTCCTGATTACATCCTGCAATAAAAACACAATTAAAATATGACGTTAAGCACTATCATGTACGTAAAATCAGGCAATAACTGAGGTCTGATATGTAATATTTGACCCTCAACACAACCCCCAACCAGCATCTTGCTAGTCCCGGGCAAGGTATGCGAAAAATAAATTGAGAATTACAGAACAATTTTTATAAACTCGAGTGATTTTTGCAGAATTATACAGATGTGAGAATTCTCAAATTCATGAATGTTGGGCCTTACTCTCTCCTAGACTCAAACACGCGGTAAATTTCAAAATTAAGTTCAAAATATTGGTCTGTCAATTAGAATAATTCTAAACATTGAATTCCATGGATGTATAGTCTACTCTCGACTTATCAACATTAAAATTCACTTTTCTATTTAAGGATATCATTGGTAACCAATAAGAGAATTCATGATAACCAAAACTTGCCTCACAGATCATCTTTCATTCCTCCAGCTTTTGATTTTTCCATTAAAAGTAACGCCAAGAAGGGGAATCAAATCCTCACCTATAGGGAGCAAACCTATAGTGAAGACTGTATACCCAACTTTTTCTCATATCATTCATAGGGAATTAAATCTACACCTATAGGGAGCAAACCTATGGTGTAGACCATTCGCCTAATCCTTTCAATTTCTCAGGTTAGTTCCTTTCAAGCTTAGTGATCACCAAATTAATCCTTCAATATCGAATGAAACCTTAATGTGTAAGCGATATGTGACATGTAAAATTTTGATTCAATCAATGTTTAAAACTTCTAATCATGGATTAATAGTTTTAACTTAACTGTGAAGTCTAACAAATAATTGAATCCAAGAGTCATAAATTCCAACATCACTTACTTGTAATTCTAAATCCAAGATGGCTGTCAAAATCGCTTCGAATTCATACGAAATTCTAAAAGAATTTAAAAATTTTCACAATTTCTGCTCAAGACTAAGAAACACTGATTAGGAAACCTAATCCCCCACCCCCAACCTAAAAATCTACATTGTCCTCAATGTAAAAGAAATAAGCATGCAATGCACATGGGACAACAAAAATATAAGAGGAGCGATGGAAAGATAGTACCTGAATGAAAAAATCAAAAGGCTTTCCAAAGCTATTTACGTAAGATCGGGTCAGCACAAGAGAGAACCCAAAAGAAGTAAAATAAAAATAACAAAAATAAAATCCTACCTACACCACTTTAGCAGGTGTTCTCGATTGCATTTAGCGTATGCAACAAGCCTTTAAACCTCTAGGTTGCCCCTAGTGGACGAGTTGTAGTCTCGTGAGGGTTTGCAGTAATGTTACCCACAAACATTGAACTAACTAATGATAAAAACGAAATGAAATGAAGAGCTGGGTTGCCTCCCAGGAGCGCTAAGTTTTACTGTCTTCAGCCAGACAAATAAAGCAACTACCCTAGTCTTATGAAAGTGATAAACCTACATTTACCTCCATCAGACTAGGAGATCAATTCTGGTAAACAGGCGCAGTCAGGGGGCATAGACATGTCCTCTGAATCAAATTTCTCGACAAATGGTTTCAATCGATATCCATTGACTTTAAACTCCTTGCCATTATCAGGATCTCTTATCTCAACAGCCCCATGAGGAAAAACAGTAACAACAATGTAAGGGCCGGTTCAATGAGATTGAAGCTTATCTGGAAAGAGATGTAATCGAGAATTGTACAAAAGGACCTTCTGACCAGGTGTGAATGATTTTCACAAAATGTGTTAGTCATGAAATGCTTTCATCTTGTCCTTGTAAATTCTCGAATTATCGTACGCATCATTCTGGATTTCCTCAAGTTCATTCAATTGAAGTTTGCGTAGCGAGCCAGTATTGTCCAAATTGAAATTAAGATTTTTGATCGCCCAGTACGCTTTATATTCCAGCTCCACAGGCAAGTGACAAGCTTTCCCATAGACAAGTCTAAAGGGAGACATTCCAATAGGGGTTTTAAAGGCAGTACGGTATGCCCATAAGGCATCGGTCAATCGGATTGACCAATCCTTACGATCAGGGTTAACCGTTTTCTCCAAAATGTGTTTAATTTCCCTATTAGAAATCTCAGCTTGCCCACTTGTCTGTGGGTGGTACGGGGTGCTCACCTTATGAGAGAACCGTATTTCTTCATTAAGCTCTCAAATGGTTTATTACAAAAGTGTGAGCCCCCATCACTAATGATGGCTCGCAGCGTTCCGAATCGAGAAAGAATGTTTTCTTTTAGGAATTTAATGACCGTGCGATGGTCATTAGTTCGACACAGAATCGCTTCGACCCATTTAGTGACATAATCCACGGCGAGCAAAATATACAGATTTCCAAACGATTGGGGGAATGGTCCCATGAAATCGATGCCCCAGCAATCAAATGCTTCAATGATAAGGATGAGATTCAAAGGCATCATATTTTGACGGGATAATGCTCCCAATTTCTGACAACACTCACAAGCTTTGCAAAACTCATGAGTGTCCCTAAACATAGTGGGCCAGTAAAAGCCACACTGCAAAATCTTGGCCGTAGTCTTTTTAGCAGAAAAGTGACCATCACAGGCCTGTGAGTGACAGAAGGAGATGACGCTCTGATGCTCATCGTCTGGTACACATCTCCTTAGGATTTGGTCTGGGCAATATTTAAATAAATAAGGATCATTCCAGAAAAAATTGCGCACCTCGGTGAAGAATTTCTTCCTATCTTGCGCAGTCCACTGTGTCAGTATGGCACCTATAGTAAGATAATTAGCAATATCAGCGAACCAAGGTGAATGGGCGACTCTGAACAGTTGTTCATCAGGGAACATGTCGTTGATATGGGTCGTCTTAAGGGAATCAGAGGTATTAAGGCGAGAAGGTGATCGGCTACAACGTTTTCTACTCCCTTTTTATCTTTAATTTCTAAATCAAATTCTTGGAGTAGAAGGATCCATCGTATCAGGCGGGGCTTAGAATAATTCTTAGAAAGAAGATACTTCAGTGCCGCATGATCTGTATAGATAATGATCTTGGATCCGATCAGGTAGGACCTAAATTTGTCCAAGGCGAACACTACAATTAAGAGTTCTTTTTCCGTAGTTAAGTAGTTCACTTGGGCCGGATTTAAAGTCTTACTCGCGTAATGGATGACGTAAGGTCTCTTATCTTTTCTCAGGCCTAGAACCGCTCCAAGAGCATAATCAGAAGCATTGCACATAAGCTCAAAAGGAAGGCTCCAGTTGGGTGGCTGCATGATAGGTGCAGTGGTTAACGTGCCCTTAAGCTTGGTGAAAGCTTCCTGGCATTGCTCAGTCCACTCGTACGGAGCATCCTTTTGAAGAAGATTACATAAAGGACGAGAGAGGAGACTAAAGTCCTTTATGAATCGCCTGTAAAATCCTGCGTGTCCTAAGAAGGATCGCACGTCTCTGATGTTCTTGGTTGGAGGTAGGTTAGAGATAAGATCGATTTTTGCCTTATCTACCTCGATTCCCTTGGACGAGATGATATGCCCAAGGACAATTCCCTTCCGAACCATGAAATGACACTTCTCCCAATTAAGTACCAAGTTCTTTTCTTCACATCTCTTCAGCACACATTTAAGACTTTCCAAGCACTTGCTGAAAGATGGACCATAAATAGAGAAATCGTCCATGAAGACCTCTAGATATTGCCCCACCATATCAGAAAAGATACTAAGCATACATCGCTGAAAGGTGGCAGGGGCATTACATAGTCCGAATGGCATCCTTCAGTAGGCAAAGGTGCCGTAGGGACATGTAAATGTGATCTTTTCTTGGTCTTTAGGGGCTATCTCTATCCGGTTGTAGCCCGAATACCCATCAAGGAAACAGTAATAGGAATGACCAGCTAACCTTTCCAGGATCTGATCAATAAATGGTAAAGGAAAGTGGTCTTTCCTTGTGACGGTATTCAACTTCCTGTAGTCAATGCACATTCTCCAACCAGTAGTGACTCTAGTTGGCAGGAGTTCATTATTAGCATTGGCTACGATAGTGATTCCGGACTTCTTAAGGACCACTTGAGTTGGACTCACCCATTGACTATCAGATATAGGGTATATGATACCTACGTCCAATAGTTTAAGAACCTCGGCCTTAACCACTTCCTTCACGTTTGGATTTAGTCTACGTTGTGGTTGCCAAGCGATTTTTGCATTATCCTCAAGATATATGCGGTGAGTACAAATCGAGGGATCGATTCCCTTGAGGTCCGCTATCGTCCATCCCAGGGCTCCTTTATGCTCAATGAGAGTAGATATGAGCATACTCTCCTGTTCTTTCTCCAGGTGGGCAGAGATCACCACCGGATATGTCTCATCTTGACCTAAATAGGCATATTTCAAATCAGAGGACAAAGGTTTTAGGTCAAGCTTCGGCGGCTTGAGGTTAGACGGTAGAGGCACTACATCGGTTTGTGGCAATTCTTCAAATTGTGGCCTCCACTGGTTAACTTCAAGTACCGGTGTAATATCAAGTAAAGCGCACGTCTCCCTAATCATGTCATCATCAAAATCATGGGAGTGGGCCAGGCACGTCTCTAGATGGTCGGAGGATAAGGTCAGAGGTGTCGTATCTTCCACAAAAGAGTCAATCATGTTAATGTCATGGAAATCGTTATCATCCTCTGAGTTGCTGCCGTTATTGAAAAAGATGTTTGACTCCAATGTCAAATTTCCAAAAGACATAGTCATGACACCATTCCTGCAATTGATAATTGCATTTGACGTGGCAAGGAATGGGCGACCAAGAATGACGGGAATCTGAGTGCTCATGTTATTGATGGGTTCGGTGTCCAGGATGATAAAATCTATAGGGTAGTAAAATCTATCGACCTGGACTAACACATCCTCAATTATCCCTCTTGGTACACGAACAGAGCGATTAGCAAGTTATAGTGTGGTCAGGGTGGGTTTTATCTCACCTAAATCTAACTGTTTGTATACCGAGTAGGGAATCAGATTTACGCTCGCTCCTAAGTCAAGAAGTGCATGATCAATTCGATGGTTCCCGATTACACATGATATGGTTGGGCTACCGGGATCCTTCAATTTCTACGGCATGTCTTGCTTCAGGATGGCACTCACTTTCTCAGTCAAGAAGATTTTTTTTTGAATACTTCGCCGTCTTTTGGTCGTGTATAAGTCTTTCAAAAATTTGGCATATGAAGGAATCTGTTTCACGACATCAAGTAGAGGAATGTTAACTTTCACTTGTTTCAACACCTCAAGAATATCCTGAGAGTTAGAAAGACATTTTGGTGCAACCAACCATTGGGGGAACGGAGCAACTGGCTTCTCTAGAAGTTTCGGTTCTAATTTTTGTGGGGCATCACTAGATCCATCATTGTTGTCCTCTTCTGGTTCTTGAGGCTTTTTGGGCCTAACCGGAAGAGTTTTATCAATGATATTTCCACTCCTAAGAGTGGTGATGGATTTAGCGTGTCCCATCTGATTTGAGGAGCTGGGATCACTAATCTCGTACTGCGGTTTAGGATTGGGGAGAGGTTGTGCAGGAAGCATCCCCTTTTCTATAACTGTCATACGAGAATCTATCTTTTGCATAAAATCTGTAAATCCCCGCATTGCCTGAGCCAGCTCTTGTATGGAATTTTGAACCGGTTCCTCTTGAGGTTTCACTTGATTTGGATTTTGATTGAAGAAACCTTGAGGGATAGCCGTTTGTCCATTCCTCCAACTAAAGTTTGGATGATTTTTCCAACCAGGATTGTACGTATTGGAGTTAGGTCCAGTAAAAGGTCTTTGATAGTTGTTTACGGCATTGGCTTGTTCATTCAACACTCCTCGAAAGGCAGGTATTGTAGGACAATTTTCAGTTGTGTGAATGTTGCAATCACAGATGCCGCAAACAATTTTATTGACCTTATTCTTCTTTCTTTCCATGGCCTCAAATTTTCTTATGAGATTATTCACTTTATATTTGAGATCATCTTCTTCTTTCAGGAGATATATTCTGCCTTTCTCCTTAGATTGAGTTGGTCTAGACATGGTGTTTGATTTTGGGTAATAGTCCCAAGATTGTGTTTTTTCAGTCAGACTGTCGAGGTAGTCCCATACCTTGTCGACATCTTTATTAATGAACTCTCCATTACACATTGTCTCGACCATTTGGCGCATGGAAGATGTCAGTCCATCGTAGAAAAAATTTGTAATGCGCCATGTTTCAAATCCGTGTTGTAAGCATGAACTGACCAAATCTTTGAACCTTTCCCAACATTGGAAGAATGTTTCATCTTCCTTTTGGGCAAAGTTCATGATTGCTTTTCTGAGGGTAATTGTTTTATGATGTAGGAAGAATTTTTTTATGAATTCCCTCTGCATGTCGTTCCATGTGCCAATGGATCTAGGACGCAGTGAATGTAACCACGTCTTAGCCTTCTCTTTTAAGGAAAAAGGGAAGAGTTTTAGCCTGATTGTATCCTCAGATACATTAGGAAAATATAATGTAGCTATAATCTCATCGAAATCTTTCAAATGTAAATATGGACTTTCTGATTCAAGTCCATGGAATTTGGGAGGGAGTTGGATAACTCCTGGCTTGATGTCCATTTGTCCTATGTTTTCAGAAAAAATCATGCATGAGGGAGTACTCACTCCCGCCGATTGTAGATAATCTCGTAAAGTACGAGGCGGGGGTGCCTGATGCACCTCATTCTCATCTTGGGTATCCTCCACCCTGGGTGGAAGTAGAGGAGGTTGGTCTTCAGCCATAACTTCAGTTAACTCAGGGGATTTCGAGCGGTGTCTAGTCCTACGATGGATAGTCAACCCCTCAACCAATCCTCCTTCGGTCAAGAGACGTTGAGTGTCGTCACGGGCCCACTTGGGCATGCAACACTCGCAGCCCTCAATCAATTCTAAACCTAATCCTAAGAAAAGAAAATCTAGAAAGAAAGAGAGAGTTGGAAAGAAATTACCAAATTGAAGTCCCTAAGTTAAAGACCTGCAAAAGAAAACAAACAAGTCAGTTTCTAAAGAGAAGGTTTAGAATTAGAAAATCCTTAAAAAGAAGATAGAAGTAAACTAGTTTCTAAAAAAAGAAGGTCCTAATCTAGAAAGTAAATTACTAAAAGAGAACTGAAAAATAGAAAGCAGAGAAAGAACTTACTGAATTAGAAATTTCTATCTTAAAGGCCTATAAAATAGGAAAGTTATTTTTAAACAAAAGTTCTACAAATAGAAAATTTCTAAAAATGAAATAAAGGAAAGATGAGTTAGTTTCTGACAATTAGAAAGAATTTCTAAAAAGGGAAATACTAACCTAGTTTCTAAAAACAAAAAGAAGAAAGTTTATAAAATTTAAACCGTAATTGTAAAAGTAGAAAAAGTAGAGAAATTAGGAAGGAATTACCAATTTAAAAACTCATGACAGGGTCCTACAAAATCAGGAAAACAGGTTAGTTTCGAATAATAGTTCCTAAAAATAAAATAAAATAAAAACCTTTAACCTAAAGTTAGTAAAATCCTAATCCTAACCTAATTCTAAAACTAATTAATTTCAGAAAAATGTAACCATCAATCCCCGGCAACGGCGCCAAAAACTTGTTCACTCCCCAAGTATAGGGTTGTGATGTAGTAATAAACTCAGTAAGACCGAGGTCGAATCCCAAGGGACTGATACCTGTACGTTATCTGAAACCAAGTAGAACTAGAACTAGACTAAGATGTGATCTAAACCAAATAGAATTTAAGGAATAATTGTGGAATAATTATCTAAAACTTAAGGAATTCAGAAGAAGGAAACTAGGGATTCAGAGGATCCACTTATAGAGGTCAGGGAGATCTTATGCCTGTTCCAAAAATCATGGAAATTAAACTGAACTTCTTCTGTTATAATTTTAAAGAGATGAAAGGTATATGAATTAAAATGTATTCCATCATCAAACTATGCCCAGGAGACAGAGCAAACAACAGAATTAAACTAATTACCAACCAATCAACAATGCATGAAAGTTAGGAAGGATACCGCCATCCGACCATGCCCAGGAGACTATGGTGAACAACAGGGCTTCCTAACATCATAAACATCAAAAGGAGAAAGAAATACTCAAAACCATCGCAGATCTATTGTAATTTCAGTCACAACAAACCATTAAAAATAACTGAAAGTATTCCTTTTAATTTGAACTAAAATCAACATCAGTCCGTCTAAACAATAGGCACAAGCAAAGTTTCTCCCATCAGACTACAAGCTTCACCTCTTAGCCCTAGCTAAGAGGTTTAGCCCAACATGATTGGACTAGATCTCATAGAAAAAATAATAAAGACAAACAAATAAAAAAAACTTTTAAAAATAACAATACTTTGTATCTTCTCTCTCTTCCAATCGTCCAAGCTTCCTTTCCCTCTAGCCACCACCGTGCTCTCTCCCTTATATGCTCTTCTCTGGTCGGCTGGGACGTGAAGACTTCACGCCGAAGTCTAAGTTGCTGCGTGGGGGGAGACGGACAACTGTTTAAGCAGCAGCGTTCGTATGCGCAGCGAAAGCGCAAAACATCTTGCGTTTGGAGTGTATTCACGGTGCGATATCAACCTATCTGTCATTTCTGAAATCTTGGCTAGGTTATTGGCCTCCCTATGGACACATTGGACGGTCTGGATCACTCAAAATATTAACGATCGTGACACACTACCCCCCGCAAATCCCGGACTCGATCGGATGCGGAAACAGGGCCTGTGCACGAGGGGATCGCTGTCGAAGTTGGTGGGGCCCACTTTGATGTTGTTTTTGAGAAATCCATTCCGTCCACCGAGTTTTTCATGAAAAACCGATAGATCATAATCGGTTTTGGGTCAGGTTCGTGGTGACTCACGGAAGTTTTCTTGGCGCCGTCCATCCTGCAACGAAACCTTCATGTACATGTAGCATCTGAAAAAATCAGAAAATAGATTAGGGTACGGTCAGTTTGACCTCCTGATTTCAATAAACGGAGCGGATCTTCGAACTGAGGAGCGAGTGGGGCCCACAACGATCACCCGTCGAAACAGCGTCGGACGCTGTTTCCTTTTTTTAAAAACGAACTTCGGGTCAGCTCGTTGTTTGACCGGACTCTCCGTCTGGTGCACTTCTCATGCACATGTACCCTATGTACATGCAATGTACATATGGGTTCATCGTGATGTTCGAGAGAAATCTGTGCCGTCCATCCATTTTTTCGCCTCATTTAAGGCGTTGAGTCCAAAATTACAGCATATCCAGAAACTAGGTGGGTCCCAAATTGGAGATTAATGGCCTGATCTGTCCGTTGGCCCATTTCTCGAGATCTTCAATCGTTGAAATTTAATATGTACGGTTTATTTATATCTCCCAGGCCATATATGAATTTTCGAGAAAATCAAATGGCGAGAACTATGTGATCTTGCATTCTTCACTAATTCCGGGCCTCTTTGACGTGAATGGCTTGATTTCCTCGAATCCCTGGCATGTAAATTCTTCAGTCTTGGTTCTCTGGAGTGTGTCCCTTGCTCTGGTGACTTCGGAGTGTCAAATCCACGCTTTTAGTACTATTTTTCAGTCCACGCTCCTGATTACATCCTGCAATAAAAACACAATTAAAATATGACGTTAAGCACTATCATGTACGTAAAATCAGGCAATAACTGAGGTCTGATATGTAATATTTGACCCTCAACATGGCCCCCCCATTAAACTGATCAGTCTAAATTCTTTGAACGTAGTTGCCCATGCAATCTTAGGAATCAAAGCTATGAAAGTAGCCCCAAGACCTTTTAACAGCTTAGTTCTACAATGAAATTCGTTGCAAAAATCCAGCATATCTGTTTGGATAACCTCCCAGAAGGATTGAAAAAACAAGATGGGAAAACCATCAGGGCCTGGAGCCTTGTCACCCCCTAAGGCTTCAATTGCCTTCCACACTTCTTCCGCATAGAATGGGGCTTCGAGCTGAATAGCATCTTCTAGGGATATGGTATCCATCTAAAGGTGATCCAGTCGAGGTCTACGCCATTCTTCTCCCTTAAGCAGCGAGGTGAAGTACGAGATGGTCTCCTCCGCAATGTTGTTTTTGTCTTCTATCATTTCGCCATTGATCACAATGCTACTAATTTTGTTGATTCTAGCGTGTATGTTAGTAACATTGTGAAAATAGCTAATGTTCCTGTCGCCCTCCTTTATCCACTTAGCTCGGGATTTTTGCTTCTAAGAAATTTCCTTTTTTAAGATCCTCGCTAAGAGAGATTGGATCAGCTGAATTCTTCTGGTCAGCATATCGGTGGACATTGAAGAAGTTTCAGCCTCCTCATCAATCCTCTACAGCTCTGAGAGGAGAGAGTCCGTTTCCGATTCCCTTGCACAGAATTCCTTCCGCTTCCACTGCTTCAATTTGACCTTTAGCTGTTTGAGTTTAGAAAATAATATGTAGCCTACAAAGCCCTGCACCTGGAAACCAGCCCACCAATCAGAAATCATGTGGTGAAAACCTTCAATTAGCAGCCAAGAGGAATCAAATCTGAAGGGTTTTAGGCCCCAATTCTGCTCATCAATAGACAGAAGAACTGGATTGTGGTCCGACGTGACTCTAGGAAGAACCGACTGTAAAATCGATGGGAAGATGTCCGACATGATCAAACGGTCCCCACATTGAGCTTTGCCAAGCCCACACGCGTGTGCAAGGCAGGTCATGAACATTAGTAGTAGGGTGGCTAACATGCGCAATAGCCAAGCCGTCCATCAGATAGGTATAACCTTGTAGATATTTTGGCAAGGGGGTCCACAATGTTAGAAACAGTTCAATGGATAAGAAAACTTCAGACTAGCTAGTTTTCTCACCGGCACATGAATAATGAATGGGACTGGTTTTTACGTCCCATACCTAAATGTTGGTGTGGTATCTAATGGTTGGATTGGATTTCCTAACAGTGGGCTCTATAAAAATCAAAATTGTAACTCTCTCTATCCTAGATGTTTTCCTTTGATACGGCCACTTGAATAAGGTCAGCTTAATCTTAGGCATCTAATGAATGGAGTGGGTTTTGCGTAAACATTGACGTGGGCCTGTAGAAAAAGGGTGAGCTCCCTGCCCAACTGTTTTCCTCTAATAGAGCCACTTGAATAAGTTCAGCTTAATCTTTTAGTCATAAGACTAACATGAGATTAGGCATCTAATATTGAATGGAGTGGGATTGCATAGACATCTAGGTGGGCCTGTTAAAAAAAGGGTAAGCATCCCTGCCCAACTGTTAAAAAATAGAGATCTGGCTAATATATTTAAAAGAATGATGGGTATGTTAGATCCATTCGGACCATTAGATGTGTATTTATAGATTAGGCATAGATCCAAAAGATTAGGCTGAACCTTAACTCAGGCAGACCACACATCAAAGGAAACAATTGGTGGAGAGAAGTTCCGCTTCATTTTTAGATGGCGAGAATTATGTGAAATCCACTCTAACTATTAAATATCACACCAATTTATGCCCGAGGCCCAAAAATCAGGGCAATTTGTAATGCAGGTGAGGCTACACTAAGGGAAATAGTTCAAAAGGTGAGTGATGCCATGTCTACTTTTTCTGGTCCACTTGAATCTGTGAGAGGATTGATTTGTGGAACCTGAGTCTAACTTGAGGTGATGTACCTGGTGGTTGGAGGTGGATTTATTTTTCACACACCCACGCACACCAGAATGGGTACTCAAACCCATGGACCTCAGTGTTGAAACCCTTGTGAGACTACCACGTACTAAGCCATGAGTAAGGACCTCAACCAAGCCACTACCCAACACCGCGCCTTTGCTTGCCCTGCCAACCTTGCTCCAAATCTAAGGGAAGGTACTCCCATGGGATAGCTTATGGAAAACCTTTTTAAAAAGCGTATTTGGAATGCAAATTTCATATTAAGCATATATAGGTTCTTTATGTAAAATCCCCTTATTATTTAAGAAATTTAGAAAAACCTTATATTTAATTTGAAATTTATAGAAGACTACCTAGTTAATACAAAACTTACCTTTCGTTACCTTTTTAGAAAAGGTTTTCAAAAAGCTATCTCATTCATCAATATAATTATCAATGCTGCCTCACCAACAAATAGGTGGGTGGGATGATATTTATGTAAAACTCACCTGATCCTCAAGGTGCACCACCCCATGTTAGGCCAATGACAAAAAAAAATAATAATAATAAAATAAAATAAAATTAGCTCCATTCATCCCATGTTAGGACAAGAACCCAAAAATTAGCTCTGTCAGTTAATCAAGTGGACCAAATGATAGGAAACAATGTATAAAACAACGCTTATCCTCCAAACAGTTTCCATTAGTGTAGTGCATGTGAATCATGCATGGGTATGATATTTTTGCCATATGCATAAATTTTTGTGTAGAATCTCATGGTTGGAGTGGATTTAAATATTTATCAGGGTGAGCAAATAAAAGTCAAGGGTCAACATCTCTAAGATAACTATTTCCTTTGGTGTCACCCACGTCAATCCTATCTTTAGATCTTTACGCCTAATATTGGACTAAATATCTAATGGTTGGAGTGGATCTTACATAAACATGGCAGTGGGGCCTGTTAAAACTAACAGCCATATCCCATACAAATCTCTCTTAAATAATCTATCTGTACCATTAGAGAGGGATGCAAGGCCTTGATTTTTAGTGGGGCTCATGATGATGTTAACGAGAGATCTACTCTAACCATTAGATGTGTAATCCCAGTTTAGGTGTAAAGCCAAAACATCGTATTGGCTTGTAATTCAGGTGGGCCATGCCAAATAAAACAGTTGGCTGAGAGACATTCACCCTTGATTTTTATAGGGACCGCTATGGTGACCATACAAAATCTACTCCATCCATTAGATACCACAAAAAAATTTTATTCAAGGCAAAAAAATCAGCCCATCTGTGATTCGGGTGGACCATACCAACCCTTGATTTTATGACGAATACACTAATCCTTTTTCAAATTTGGTAATGCAGCGGAACAAAAATTGTACCATTGTCTTAGAGAGATGGTTCAGTGCTCTGACAGCACTACAAGTCATAGTGCCCCTAGTTGGATTCGGATACTTGAAAAGTCAATGCATTGATCTAGACTGTTCATTAAGTCTAACTCACATTTGATGGGCTATGTACTAATGGTACACCAATCCAGCACACATTTGGCTTGTCAACAGAGAATGGCTATAGAAAATAAGGCCAAACTAAGGATGGATTGGATCATCCAAAAACTGCAGTTTTTGTATATTAGCTCATGAAATGTGTTCTGAACTAACAGACCGTTTAGATTGATTGATCAGGCTATCCAAGTGAATCGATGCAACTAGCTGCACTATGAGTTAAAGAGGTCATGACAATCGACTGGGTATGGGCCAGGTCAAGGAAAGGCCGGGCCGCCTAACATTTAGACATAAGGCCTAGGCCTAGCTTGAACCCAATATGGACCTAACACAGCTTCGTGGAAGCCTGAGTGTGAAAAAAAAAAAGCCCAACCCAACCTATGGCAAGGCATTTGGATTGTAAGTTACTCAAGATAAGTTACTTATGTATGTGACAAGTAACTTATCTTGGTTTTTCCTTTTTAAGGAGATAAGTATGGTTGGTAAACAACATACTTATTAGACAAAAAGTTAAAAAGTTTAGTTTCCAACAATACAAGTATTTATTCCTAAAGTATGCTTAGTACCCCTTACATCCACTGCCAAACATGTTGGGCCAACCTTTCAGGTGGACCACTCATTGTGTGGGTCCACTCGACACTAATCCTTACAATTTTGGGTGGTACCCTAAAGTGAGCTCGGAAGAAAAGAACAAGAAAGAAAAGGGGATGGCCAGCTTCGTTACACAACACATATAGCAACATGGGCCAGGGGGTTTCAACGGTATGGGTTTAAATCCCCACAGTTTTCTGTTGTGAGGTCCACTCACTAGACACCGGGAGTGTTTCAATGATAGAGATTTTATCCTCATTATTTTCTGCTGGTGGGACCCACTTAATTAGCTCGGATAACAAGCACATTACAGTGGGTCCAGCTGCACCATTTCAGTAGACACTAAGGAGGCTATGGTGGTGGACGTCACGAAAGCGGATGGATGGCATAGATATATAACATGTACAGAGAGGTGGGCCATCAGGGCATGTGCAAATCGGTGAGTATCATCGCTTCCTGTTGTTAGTGGTGGGGTTAATTTAATGGATAATGTGGATTCCTCAAAATTATGTTTGGTCGACCCACTGTCTCACGTGGTTGGACCCACACTCAAAAGGATCTGACGAAAGGGATGGACAGTGATGATCTAACACATATGGCAGGATGGTACTCTTACAGCGGTGGGTGCTTGGTCAATACCATCTGAGATTTAAATCTACCACAGTTTGGGCCTGAAAATGATGGACCGTGTGAGCATCATATACGTCAGCGGGGGCCCACTGGTGATACATTAAGCAAATACCAACCTGAAGAATAAAAACTAAAAGAAGGAAATAAGTTGCTTTTGGAAGTATAAAAAAAATAACGGACTAAAATAAAGAAGGTACATTTTCTCAAAAGTTACTTATTCTAATTTAATAACCAAACTAACTTAATTAAGAAAAAGTAATTTAATGACTTAAATAAATTTTTTCTTTTTTTTTTTTTAAGTTACTTACTTGGTACTATGCAAATGAGCCCTTAATGTCCTTACCATCTAAATGATGGTTTAAAAATACATGTTTGCTTCTCCACATCATGAAAATAGCATATGAACGGGAGCCAAACAACAACAATAAAATGTACCACTTCACGACCGTTGGATCTTGCTTTTATCATGCTCAACATTTTAGGACCTAAACCGGATTAAGAACCCTTTACGTTAGTGGTTCATCCAACCATCAATTCAATCAGTTGAACCCTTGTTGAATGACTCCACCTAGAAAACTTTCCTTAAGTAGACTATTTTTTCAACAATTTACTCCTAATATTTTTTCAACAATTTACTCCTAACATTTGTACCTTGGGTGTCTAATTTATGAGTAGATGTCATGGTTTTGACCATTGATAAGTTTGTTTTTCTTTTCCATAAGTAATTAAACAGATGACCTTCTAATTGAATTGGGTTTCCAGTGATCTAGCCTATTTTTATTTTATTTTATTATTATTATTTTTTTTTAAGTGGGCAAAGCCACCATCAGTGTATTTTGGCAGACATTTTGATCCCAGTTAATCTAACCATTTTCTTTGGTCTCATATTAATTATGAATGGTCCAAATGGGTGGGCCTGCAGGATTTGACAGTTTACACAATCTTAAGACCTTCACGTGCACAAAGCTGAAGGGATTAAATGATATAAGAGTTATCTCATCTTATCTGATCTCTCCCTCATTTCAAATTGACGTAGGAGAGGACATGAGGTCGAGCACCGTCTTCCTCAAGAAGATAACTATTCCGAATGCACGGAACTTCTCTGAACTCCTCACAGAGACTTTTCGAATCCACGAGGAAAGAAAGTAGAAAATAGAAATAAATTCTAATAAATTCGAAATTGATTATTGAATGAATAAAAACAAGTTTACAACCCTTTAAATAGAGGTACCAAGCAATGAGAAAGAAATCAGAATCAAACTACAACTAAAACTCCTAGAAATCGCGACTTACTATAAATAGTAAACTTACTATTTATAGACGGTCATGATGTCTACTGGTGCGCAAGGTTTTCAGCCAAAAATAGTACATGTCCTATTTGGCTTCACCAAACCGTTCTTCTAATTATTCTAAGCTCATTTCACGTTGGGCGCAACTCCTAAAGCCTGACGGATGAAGAGCTTTAATCAAACTAAAACTTACTGTTTATAGAAAAAACGAAATTAAAACAGGGAAACGACCGTTGATCCAGGAGTATTTCACAAATCCGGCTTGTGCAACCTGGCGTAGCGGGGTTGGTTTGCTAAAGTAGCTCGTTCTACCCCAAAATCATATATTTTACGTTCGATAACTCATTCCGGATTACAAGATACGCCCGATCTAAGGTCCAATGGTCCAGATCACTTCTGTCGTCGACCGGACCTTTTTTTATCCATCTTGGCCATGAAACTGTCCGCGACCCGCTCTACATCACAAATGTATCTTTCATTGTATATATTTAACTTAAAATTTAAAATTTAATTTCAAACCCCAAAGAAAAAAAATGCAAAGAAGGATTTAGAGGTAATGGCAAGATGCATCATAAAAATTAGACAAGAAAATCATAATGGCTTATTCATCCGGTAGGTTACTGTAGAACTGAGAGAACCACGCGCCAGTGGTCCAAATCAATCTATGTGTATATATGTCCCATCTAGTGATGGGTTATTCTAACTTTTTCTTCAAGTGATCCTCGTGGTATAGCCACTAGTTTTACAGGTATGAAGTTTCAGTAACGTGACAGAGGTGCTTTTGTCCTTTTAAGAAATTAATATGAGTAGCCCGGCCAAGGTCAAATGCATATATCCCGCACTCACACCAAAACATACAAGACTTCCACCTGTTACATGCAACGGGTAAAACACTTGTATTCCATCTCGACCACCGAATTTCTTGTGGGACATGCGACCACTCCTGTAGACTAGACTCTTAGTAACAATGTAAAACCATGCCTAAAATTTCTATGTAAAAATTGTGTGGTCTGCATGCGTTTTGGATCAAGATGACTCTTGGAATATTATCTATTCATCCTATTTAGAGTAATTTGATGAACGGATTGGATAGAATATACACACCATTTAGGCCACACACATAACCTATGGTTGGCATCCCCTCTTGCATTATTTCTTGTGTTTAGGCCCAACTCAGTTGTGGATGGAGATGAATATTTGTCTTATGCCCTAAAATTTCAGGCATACTTAATGCTGAATATCAGGCACACAAAATAATGGTCATAGAGCTTAATTGTCTTAATTGTTGTTCGAGCTTGCTTTAGGCCCACCTTAAAGGCATGCATGAAAATCATGCATATCCATTCACCAGTTGGCAACACTGTAGAAAACTATATATGATTAAAAAAATTTACTCAATAGTACAAGTGTGGCCCACTTGATAATCTTTAGGTTAGGGCCTACCTTGCTAGGGATGGGTGCCATATACATTGTCACTTTAGCTATATAAATTCTTAAATGTAAGGGAGGTGTGAAATTCAGAGTTCCAAACTATGAGAAAAGCAAGAATACCTTTTATTTTTGGACGCTTTCCCTTTGAAAAGTGCCCATGATTTGCAATTGGTCCTATTTATTGAGCCCACGTATCTATGCAATAAGCTCATAACACATGTTGTAACATGAGATACGGGTGTGAGATCCAGTACATCCATTAGGTTGGTCTGACGGATTACATGTTTTCCTAAAATAAATCTGGTCCACTAAGCATGTGGCCCCTTAAAAGTAGATCAACCTGATTTTTGGGCTAGGGAATGAATATGGTGTTGACTTTCTAATGGATGGATTGGATTTTGGCTTCATCATTCTATGCTGGCATTATGGCATGTACATGAGCTTTGTTGCACGTGCATGTGGGCTTAGCAAAGCTCTTGAAAGTTGATGGACGTGAGATTGTAAATGGGATAGAAAAAGTATGATTTGTAACCACCAACAACTACTTGGGTATATATTTGATACATCAATTAACACTCTTCCTTATCCCTTATGCTAGCTAAGGTGTGTGTAGAGTTAAGCGTTTGGACACAAGCATTCAGAATGAAAAATAAGCTAAATAATTTATCTCTCTGCATCAGTTAGGACGCTTCTTTTTTTTTTTTTTTTCATTTATTCTTTTTTTACAGAAAGGTGGGAGCACACTCCCTTTAATTTTATTGATATTGAAAACAACCATTTACAATAATCCTATACAAAAAAATAAAAATAAATAAAAATCCAAACAAAGACAAGTCTAAACCAAACAAACCCAACCACCTCAATCCAACAGCATACATACCTAAACATTTCTTGGACAAGCTAGAAGCCATGATCAATCGGAACTTAAATTTCTTGGACAAGCTAGAAGCCATGATCAATCAGAACTTAAATATCATCGCTTTAGAGCAAATATTGTAGAGGAAAAAAAAGTCAATGAAAGTATCTTACCTATAAATTTATTGTGTTCTTTCCTTCCCTTTGCCCATAATGTTAAAGAGTCCATAAAAGAACTCTCATTCCTACTCCATATTTGACTTCAAATCCTATCCACATAAATTTTCAGTCCAACTCTGAATTTGTGAGTTTTCAAAGTTTGGTTGGTATCACTGATGGTGGTGCAATGCATTTTCTCGATAGTGGAGATCCACATAATCCCTAATTTCTTTGGAATGATTCATTTGTAATTATAAAAAACTATTTAATTTGTGATATGATCACAAGGTGATTTTATAAAAGGTTCAATATCGAGATGAATGTTAGCTTTTTCAGTTGCCAAAAAACCTCTCCTGAGATATTGATCTAACCCATCCCTATGCGGGAGTTCATTTTATATTTATATATTGCCAAACCATGGATGAGATGGTTAGGATTTTCTGATAAAATTGATTCTTTAGAACCATAAGCAATAGATGATGGGCCAAACAGATGGATGGCTCACTGCTGAATAGGCCTACTTTCCCATAAATTTTGTTCATTGTCCACTAAATAGTTATTGTTCAGATGGTATGAATCATCTTATTGGTGGGATTTTTCTGTGGTGGCCTAAGAAATGTGTTATGGACATAATGCACAGTCCATAATGCTTGGTTGGACTGGCCAAGTGTCCCCTTGCAAGTAGAAAACTGCATGTTATGGTGCCTTGAGAGCAAATGATGATTTCCACACTTTTTTTTGGCATCACAAAAGTCCAACTTAAAAATCGCCAAGTGGTAACAAGTGATAACTCTTACACTCCACATACATAAATGTGAAAAGGTGACTAAAAACACAAAATATAAAAATATACATAAAATGCCACTTATCTTCTTTTGAATGTTTGCTTAGCCCACATTTGTCTAGACCATTGGGGAAAAAAAAAAAGACCATTGGCTAGGTAGGCTACATTGGTTAGATCATCCCAGCTCATAGATTAAGTTATCTTGTTGCTAAGGTGGGCCAAAATTTGGAAACAAAGAGACAGCTGAGACAATTTTTATTTTATTTTATTTTTTTTATTTATTTATTTATAGAAAGGTGGGAGCACACAACCTGTAATTTTATTAATTTGAAAGTGTTCCATACAACCATTCAAGCAAGTGCAAATGCAACAAACAACTGCAGCACATATCATAAAGACCAAGCAAAAACGTAAAATTACAAAAAGGAGAAAACAACTAAAACATTTTTCTTGTAGCCACAAACTATACAAACATACTTACCCTAGCTCCAATCCTCTTACCATCGTTGCTATTTAGAAAACACCATGGAAGGAAAAATCAAAGCAAGCATTCTATCAACAAATATATAAAATTCTCTCCTTCCCTTCCTCGAAAGTGCTAGAGTCCAGAAAAGCATCCCCACACCTACTCCATATCCAACTCCAAATCCTATACACATCAGTTCCCAATCGTATTTCCTTTCAGATTGCAGTGCTAACGGAGCGGACGATGGTGCACCCTCGACATCTTGGCATTTCTTTGATAGTGGAGGACCACATAATCCTGGATTTTCTTGGAATGATTCATTTGTAAATGTAGAAAACTGTTTACTTTGTGGTATGTTTCCTACAAGGTGGTTTTGTGAAAAGTTCAATACCGAGAGGAATGTTAGCTTTGTCAGCTGCCAAGGAATCTCCCCTGAGATATTGTTTTGTGAGAGATCCAATGACTCAAGCACCGCTAGATTCTCAAGTGATGTTGGAATTTGGCCCGTGAAACCGTTGTGCGACATATTGAGTAGATGTAGCGACTTGAGAAACCCTATAGATTTTGGAATATCCCCCTGAAAATAGTTGTTTGAGAGATCAACTGTTGTGAAGATGGATAGGATCTTGGTGAGTTCCCTGTCTAGTCCTTTGATCATTACTGTCACCGTATCTTGATAGAACACCATTTCCCTTGGTCCAGGTAGGGTTCTATGAAGGAAAGATTGAGATTTGTCTTCATCCATCATTGCCTTCAAATTCTCAAACATATTTGATGGCAAACCACCCATGAAACTATTAGAAGAGAGGTCAATGATCTGCAACATTGGGAAGCTTTGATTTGTTTGTGGAAGTATAATGGAGCCATGAAATTTGTTGGATTTTAAGACAAGAATGCGCAAAAGGGGCAAAGCTGCTATCCATGATGGAAAGGAGTCATTTATTTGATTGTTTCCAAGGTTTAATACCTCCAACATTTTGCAATTAGCCAAAGACCTTGGCACTTGTCCCTCTAATTGATTCCCACTGAGATCAAGCGTTTGTATTTTACATCCCTCTTTAAATGTCTGAAGTAAGGTGCCATTGAAAGCATTTTCTTGAAGATTCAACACACTAAGGCTATCACCAATCTCACCCAAACATGGTGGAATCTGACCAATGAAGTAATTGTGAGATAAATCAAGGACTGTTAGGGATGTTGCATTGCAAACTGATCGAGGGATTTCTCCACTGAGGTTATTGTTTGAAACTGAAAAGAAAAAGATGGAGGATGGTGGGATAGGAAGTGAGCCTTCTAACTTGTTGGAGCTGATGTCCAGAACACTGAAGTCACTCAACGAAAGATGGGGAGATGGTTCTATTCCCTGTAGAAGATTGTGCGAAAGATTTAAATAGTGTAAAGACCCATTGCCAACTTTCCATATCCATTTAGGTATTTCACCGCTAATTTTATTGTTGGAAAGGTCCAATTGCCACAACTGCTCTTGGTTTCTCAAGAAATTTGGAAATGTGCTGATGTTGCAAGAACGTAACAACAAAGATTCAATCAGAGGGATGGAAACAAATGTGGAATTACCATTGCCATATTGGACCGACAAGTTGTTATCTGAAAGACCCAGAAAGTAAAGTTTTTTGAGGTTTTGAAATAAGCCTAGCTCTACAACACCACTGAAATTATTGAAAGAAACAAAAAGTATTTGAAGCTTGGTAAGTTGAAAGATAAATCTCGGTATCATCCCCTGCAATTGATTGTCACCCAAATGGATGTACTCCAGCTGTGAAGAAGAGGCATTGTGGAACTCACCAAGTTGACCACTAAGTTGATTACTTGTGAGGTCCAGTGCATGTAATGATGGGAGTGAAAACAATGATGATGGAATGGTCCCATTAAGCGAATTATTCCATAAGCTTATCTCTTTGAGATTCTGAAGCTCATTTCCATAGGAAGAAGGAATTGGACCGCTCAATCTATTGTGTGAAAGATCCAAGGATTGAAGTTTGGTAAGCTTTGAAAGTGAGGATGGTAATGATCCTGACAAGTTGCAATTGCTGAGGTCTAATTTACTCAAGAATTTGAGATTACTGACTGAATCTGGTATCTTTCCTGAAAACCCTGCGCCTGAAAGGATCAATTTCTGTAGAGTATTGTTTGGAGGGAATTCTGGCAAATAGCTGGTCAGAAGTGGATTTCTCGAAATGTCAAGGATTTGTATGTTTGGCAGCTGGAAAACACTGTCAGGGAATTTTCCATGCAATCCACAATCTGGAAGGAGCAGGGACGTCAAGGAGGACAAGTTCCCTATGAAATTGGGTACTGCAGACGAGAGATTGGTATTGCTGAGGTCGAGTTCAGATAAGAAATGGAGCTGTGAAAGGGAAGAAAAGATGGAGCCTGAAAGGTCACAACCTCGTAAGATCAACTTGCGGAGACTCCTTGGGAAGCTGGGCACTGCAGAGGAGATATTGGTATAGCTGAGGTCGAGTTCAGATAAGAAATGGAGCTGTGAAAGGGAAGAATAGATGGAGCCTGAAATATCACAATCTTGTAAGATTAACTTGCGGAGGCTCCCTGGGAAGCTGGGCACTGCGGAGGAGAGATTGTTATAACTGAGGTCGAGTTCAGATAAGAAATGGAGGTGTGAAAGGGAAGAATAGATGGAACCTGAAAGAAGACAATATCGTAAGCTCAACTTGCGGAGAGGAGGGAGTGGCAAATCTAAAGTCTGGCCCTGCAGTAAGATGTCTACCCCGTCCAGATAGAGTTCACTCAAATTGGACAGGTTTTGGACGACTGCTCCAATGCTTGGGTTTTCGAGTTTCAGGTCTTCAAAGGATGAACCATTCCAATATGAATTGTAAGAGAGATCGAGAGAAACCAAAGTGGTCAAGCGGGAGATTTCCAGTGGGATTTGGCCATAAAAGGATAAGTGAGAGAGGTTGAGATGGGTCAAACTGGTGAGCTGGTCAAACCCATAAGGGAATGGAGAGGGATCAAACTCATTGTAAGCAAGGTTGAGCCTCTGCAGGCTCCGAAGGCGAAAGAGGCATTCGAAATCAATCCGACCATGGATATAGAGCTCACTGAGATCGAGGCTGATCACGTGACCAGTGGCTTCATCACACGTGATGCCTTCCCAAAAGCAGCAATCGGTATTGTTTGAATTCCAAGAAGGGAGTGTAGAGAGGGTGGAAGCAGTGAAATTAAAACCATGCTTGAGGTGTAGGAAAGCAGAGAAGTGATGACGGTTGCATTGTTGAGTATTGAGAAAGAGAAGAGATGATAAAAAGAAGAGAATGAGAAATGATGGGTTTTTGGAAGAAAAGAGGAGAGCCATTAGTTAATAATGGATGGGTGTGGGAGTTTGTGTAGTAACAGAAAGCTTGAGCTTTATTTATAGACAAAAATTTAAGAGGCTTTACTACTGTTAATTAAGACCGATCCGTATGAAATACGAGAGCCGCTCATAAGAGTAGTCATCAAAGGAAGAGAAAGCGATCACGGGTATTTACATAAACAAAGGGAATAGCTTTACACTCGGTTTCCCAACAGTACGGTTTCCAAATTCGGTTAGCGGATTTCCTGCGAAAAGCGGGCCATGGCAGGAATTTCCTGCTCGGGAAACTAGGTGAGGCCCACTGTGATGTTTATGAGAAACCCACTCCGTTCATCCGTTTTTTATCTCATTTTAGCATGTGATGCCAAAAATGAGCCGGATCCAATACTCAAGTGGGCCGAAAACCTGAGGGTTGAACTTCCACGGTTGAAATATTCATGGGGCCACATAAGTTTTGAATCAGGCTAACATTCGTGTATTCAGTTAATCCATGTAGAAATGATATTATGAACCTTATGAATGGCATGTAAACATCACTGTCGCCCACCCCTCCAACTGTAGAAATTTCGGTACCTAACTTTTACTTTTGTGTGGCCCACTTGAATCTTGGATCCTGCTACTATCAAGTCCTGAAATAAGCTCACAAAATGGATGGACAGGTGGATTTCTCACAAACATCCCAGTGGCCCACTTGAATCTTGGATCCTGCTACTATCAAGTCCTGAAATAAGCTCACAAAATGGATGGACAGGTGGATTTCTCACAAACATCCCAGTGGCCCACTTAGGTTTGCAAGACTTTTTTTTATACACTTCCTAGGCCCACTGTAATGCCCACCACAATGTTTGTTTTCCATCCAACATCTTGATTAGGACTTAAAAGAAGTTTTTAATGGTGAGCTTTAAACACCCACTGTTTCTTATGGTGTGGTCCACTTGAGATTTGGATATGCCTGGGCTCATGCGGGAAGATAATATGGAAAAATGAATGGAAGGCGTGGATAAAACATATGTGGAGCCCATAAAGGACCGTACGTATTCCGCATTAGGTGGGTGTCCTCGTCGTAGGGCTGTCAACGGTCCGGGTCAGGGATACATCTCGGCCCGGATTTTAAACTGTTTTGGGCCGGCTGCTATTAAAAATTCTGATTTTTCGTGCCAGAGCCTGGCCCACTCACACCCCTACTTTGTGGGAACGGATTGGATACTCCCCCTGCCACCAGCCCCGTGGTTGGTGGTCGGTTCTCTGTGGGCCCCACCATGATGTATGTGATTCATCCATTTTTACAGATCATTTTAAGGCTTGATACCAAACATTATAGAAATATAAATATCAGGTGGACCACACCATTGGAAAACAATAGTGATTGGATATCCACCATTAAAATCATCCTAAGGACCACTGTACTGTTTATTTGACATCCAATCTGTTGATTAGGTCATAAAGACCCATATGAAGGGAAAAAACAAAGATAAGCTTGATCAAAATCTTTAATGGCCCTCAAAAATATTTTAATGGTTGACGTTCATTCAACACTGTTTCCTGCAATGTGGTCCACTTGAGAATGGGATATACCTCAGTTTTAGTCTCATATTACAAAATGATCTAGAAAAATAGATGGACGGCATGGATGAAATACATACATCATAGTGGGGCCCACAGATAACCGACCACCAGCCATTGGCTGGTGGCAGGGGGAGTAGCCAATCCGTTTCCCTACTCTGTGTGGGCGCGGATTAGCTAGTGACAAGTTGAGTAGCGAGACTGCTACTGAAGTGACGTCACCAAGTTCCGTGGGCCCCACCATGACGTATGTTTTATATCCACACCTTCCATCCATTGGAAGAGATCATTTTAAGGTAATATCCAAAAACTGAGTTAAATCCAAAGCTCCAGTGGACCCCAGCACCAAAAATAGTGGGGACAATGACGCCCACCATTAAAAACTTCTAAAGGCCACAAAAGTTTTAGATCAAGCTGATATTTGTTCTTTACCTTATTTAATGTCTTTTTTAACTTTTTAACAGGTTGGATTTCAAATAAACATTATGGTGGGCCTTAGGATAGTTTCAATGGTGTGAATCACTCTCCCCACTGTTTTCTGTGGTGGGGTCCAATACAGATTTTTATATGACTCATTCTTTGGCTCAAGCCCTAAAATGATATCTCAAAATGGATGGACGGTGTGGATACAACACATACATTATAGTGGGGCCCACAGAACTTGGTGACGTCACTTCAGTAGCGACTCCCCACTCAACCTGTCAGTATCTAATCCGCGTCCACTTTGTCTTAGGTTAAAACGTTTGGGTATTAGATTAGGTGCGCCCGGTCTTACCCAACTCGGTGTGGTCCTGACTGTGGGGCCCACGTTGATGCATGTATTATATATTCAGGCTGATCATCCATATTTCCGCTCCTTTTAGGACATAAATACAAAAAAATTAAGCAGATCCAAATCTCAAGTGGACCACAGTGCTGATTGAACTCCCACCATTAAAATTTTCCTAGGGCCCACTATAACACCCACCGTGAGTTTATTTTCCATCAAACCTGTTGATGAGGATACAAAGACCTGGATGAACGGGAAACCAAATATCAGCTCGATCAAAAACTTTTATAGCCCATAAAAAGGTTTCAGTGGTGGATTTTCAATAACCACTGTTCCTCCGGTATGGTCCACCTGAGATTTAGATCAGCTCATACTCTATAATGATAGGAAAAACTAATGGAAGATGTTGATATTCGATCCATACATCTTGGTGGGGCTCATAGAATATCACCAATACCAACGAGAAAGAGAGGCCAGAGGCAGATTGGCTACTGGTCGCTGTTCCGTAGGCTTAACATGACGTACGTGTTTAATCCACTGTCCATTCATGAGGTTAAAAATGAAGGAGATTTAATTCTCAGGTGGACCATTTTAGAGGAAACAGTGGTGATTAAACGGCCAACATTAAAAACTTCTTATGAGCTACAAAAGTTTTGGATAAAGCTGGTTTCAGATTTTTTTTCCCTTCATCCAAGACTGTGTCTGATATATAGCGGGTCGCGGGTAGTTTTGTGGCCAAGATGGAACAGAAAAGGCCTGGTCGATGACAAAAGTGATCCGGACCGTCGGACCTTAAATCGGGTGTATCTCGCTATCCGGAATGAGCTATTCGACATACCATATATGATTTTGGGGTAAGATGATCTACTTTAGCCACCCAACCTACTACGCCAGGTTGCGCACACCAAATTTGCAAAATACTACCAGATCAATAGTTGAATTCTGGTTTCAATTTCGTTTTTACTATTTATAATAAGTTTTAGTTTCAATATAACTCTTCATCCGTTGGGCTTTAGGAGTTGCGCCCAACATGAAAAGTGCTTAAAATAATTAGGAGAACGTTGTGGTTTGACCAAATACGACACTTACTATTTTTTGTTGAAAACCTTTCGCACTAGTAGAAATCACGACCGTATATAAATAGTAAGTTTACTATTTATAGTAAGTTGCGAATTTTAGAAGTTTTATTTGTAATTTGATTCCGAAATTTCTTCCATTGCTTAGTATCCCTATTTAAAGGGTTGTGAACTCATTTATTTCATTCATCAATCAAATTACAAATTTTATAGAATTTATTTTCTATTTTCCTTGCTTTTTTTCCTCGTGGATTTGAGAAGACTCTGTGAGGAGTCTACAGAAGCTCCGTGGATTCGGAGTATTTATCCTTGAGGAAGACAGTGATTGACCTCATCACGTTCATCCCTATATCAATTGGTATCAAAGTGAGGATTCCCCTCGGGCCAATGGCAAACAACGAAGGTATGAACCAAAATCTTGTGGACGGTGATCCAGTGATTCATTATCTTTCGGAAAGAATGGAAGCTTTCGACCGCGAGAGTCAGTTGACCATGCAATGACTATAGGAAACCCTCGACCGTCTTGCGGATGTGTTACTTCCGCCCCAAGCCCTAAGCGATGCCCACCGCCTGTGGTTGCTGTATGTCACAACACCTATGTTCGTAGAGCACTACCACTGGTAAATCGTAGGGCTACACTAGATAATTCGAGCTCTAGCGATGAGGACCTTAATGAAGGCTTTGCTGACGATCAATCTATGCAAGCGATTATCTAGATCGTGCTGAAAGAGACTATTGAGGTAAGGCTAAACTTCTTATTTTTAACAGTTAATTACGCATAAAAGATTTTCTCGACTGGCTAGCTAAAGTTGAAAGATATTTTGATTACATGGATGTGCCAGAGCATAAAAAGGTGAAATCAGTAACATTTAAATTAAAATCTAGTGCTTCTGCATAGTGTGAGTAATTATAACTCTCACTAGCCCAACAGAATAAGGCGTTCATCTAGCCACAGATGACACACCTTCTTCGATCACAATTCCTTCTTAGTGATTATGAGCTGGTATTGTTCCAGCAATACCAAAACTGTCGACAAGGGAATCGAACCGTCACCGACTACACCAAAGAATTCCAACGGCTGGCAACACAAAATGATCTATTAAAAATTGAATCATAGAAGGTAGTACAATTTATAAGTGGGTTACGATCGACGGTTCAGGACTGAGTTCGAATACACCCAATTGAGACCGTGAATGAAGTGGTTCAATTGGCAAGTAGGAGAGAAACACAACTTGCAAGAGATCTTAATCAACCTTATCCTTCAACTCGACCCTTATGACAGATCTCACGATGCAGTGCTGGCACGAGGAAAAGAATCAATAGGAGAATGTCCTCAACCTCCATCAACTGCAAATCGTGATACGAGGAGCAGCTCATCTAGGCCTTAACGTGTAGCACACACAACAGTAGACCCGAGTAGGATTTCAAATCCTTACATTCAACTAAGGTCGAACAATTGTTATCACTGTGGCCAACTGGACCACTTATTAAACACCTGTCATCAACGTCCCGTAGCACACTTGACCATAAATGAAGGAGACACTGAAGGTGAGGCCACAGAAGAAGACTCTGGCTTTGATGAACATGAACAAGCCATTGATGAAGTAGCAGATAGCGATGAATGAATAGGCAAGGATCATGGCAAATCTCTAGTTGTAAGGCGATTACTATACACCCCACGGAATGAACTACATCCTAAGAAATATAATATATTCTATACGCGGTGCACCATCAATGAAAAAGTCTGTAATGTAATCATAGATAGTGGCAGTAGCGAGAACATCATCTCAAGAGTGATGGTGAACAAGTTGCAGTTACCAATAACAAAGCATCTTTCGTCGTACTCAATTGGCTGAATAAAAAAGGTGAATGAGACCAATGTAACTGAAAAATGCACTGTCTCGTTTTCAATTGACAAAACTTATAAGGATCAAATACTTCGTGACGTGGTCGACATGGAAGCATGCCATATATTACTCGGTCCACCATGACAGTCGAACCGTGATGTGACCCACCGAGGACGAGACAATGTTTACGTATTCATCGAGAATAGTTGAAAGATAATCCTTGCCTATATGGCACTAGAGAATTACCTTGAAGCTTTTAAAGTAGAGAGGAGTTCCCTCCTGACCATTCGTGATTTCATGGAGGAATCTAAGGAAACCAGCGAGGTATACGCCGTAGTAGTAAAGGGAGAGGAGTCGAAGCCCTCAAACATTCCTCCAAGTTTAAGGTTATTACTAAATAAATTCAAAGAAGTCTGGCTTAAAGATTTACTCGATGGATTGCCCCAATGAAGGACATTCAGGATCACATAGACTTCATCCCTAGGGCTAACCTACACAACCGCCCTGAGTAACGGATGAGCCCGAAAGAGTGTGAGATACTTCAAGGACAAGTGAAGGAATTCGTGGATGCACACACATGTTTCAATGTATGGGAAAAGTCAAGGTTAGGTCGAAATTAACCGCTCTACAAGATGGACGGTTTAGATTATCCAGGCATAAACCAATGATGGCTCACAACTAACTAGAAATAAACATTATTCATTCGAATTCCACTCGCGCGTAGCACACTTGAGCTCCAAACCGTTTGCATTTATACATGCTTCACCATGTGGGAATGTTAGAGTTTGGTCAAAAATGTCCTGCGGACATGATGGACGATTCTAATTAGTCATCTGATCTCAGATGGTGGGCCACAACATTGGAAATGGACGGTCTCTATTTCAAATGCCTGTATGCTAGAAGATGTAAACAAAGGAGAGGATTTCGCTTTTTCAGAAATCCTCGAGTCAATGCTCGTTTGACCGTGTTGATGTAAACAAAGGAGAGCACGCTCCTTATGCACATGCATACCCAAAGTGGGGTCCACAGCAACCCATCGTGAAGTTTGCTTCATTCATCTTACACTATTACCACAGGCAGGGCATCTGCTTAATTTTTAGACAAATCCAATGCCTAAGTAGGCCATATTTGATGATCCTGAGCAACTACTAACTATTTCGATTAGTTAAATGGTCAAATCATTTCTCGATCTGTTCTTTTGATTTTCTAATGGTTCCTAACCTCCTCTAGTAGGATGAAAGTGGTACATTTTGTATTCTGATGATCCATATTAGAGTGTTTTAGTGGTGGATTGCTCAAATATCAATTGAGAGGTCTAAGGAATGGTGTACCCTATGATCCCAGCTTATAATCTAAGGTGGAGGGTTAGACTCTATCTATTAAAGGGAACAAGCTCTTAAAATGGGCTTCTTAAGTGATATGAAGGTCCATTTTGAATGCCAATGGTTATACGGTTTGATTTATGGATGTAGACTACTCCTAATGGTTAGATGTAGGCTTAAGTGTGTGAATGTTCACATTAATCAGATTTGTGCTTAAGCTCGGTTAGGTCTCCATGGTAACACCTGAGTAATGAAAAATACAGGATTTTACATATATGACAGTGACATAAGCGTTTCGAGGAAGGTGTTTGGTTGAGATGAATGATAAATTAGTTGAGGCTTCATTAGGATATTGTACAAGTCAACTGTGACAATGAAAGCACAATTAATTTGGTTAAGTGTTGAGGGTCAAATATTGCATTTAGACCCCAGTTATTACCTAGATCTACAAGCATAATACCGTTTAATGGCTGATTTAATCGTGTTTGTGAGGCAGAGTGTACTTACGAGCTTAGACTGAGAAAGGATGATAAAATATAGGTTTAACGCTCTGATGATACCAAAGGCATTGGAGGGGACTCCAGAGGACTAAGATCAACGGATTTACATGCCAGGGATCCGAGAAAATCAAACCGTTCATGTTAAAGAGGCCCGAAAATGGTCCAGAATGCAAGATCACAAGGTTCCCGCCATCCGATTGACTCAAAACTTCATACGTGTATGGGGACCATCAATTAACCGTACATATTAAATTTCAACCATTGGACACTCGGGAAGTGGCCTAATGGACAGATCAGCCCATTAATCTCCAATTTTAGGCCCACCTACAATCTGGATATTCTTCAAAATTGTCCTCAATGGTTTAAATGATATGATAGAAGGGATGGACGGATCAGATCTCCAACGAGTATCACAGTGAGTCCCACCTTGAGTGACATGTGCAAAGTGCACATGTACACTAGTTGTGCACCGGACCAGCCTGCTGGTCAAAGTCGGTTTGACCGACCTTTTCTTCCTAAAATGGAATTTCCGTTTTTCATTCCGCCAGTGTTCGCACGAACCATTGCGGGTGAGCATTGTGGGCCATCATTGTGGCCCAGATGATAAATCTGGACCATCCATCAGATTCCCACGGCCCATGTTAACACGGCCTAGTGTCAGATTTTCAACAGGAAGTGAGGAACGATTTTCAATCGTCTAAACAGAGGCCGGACGGTCATATGATCAATCACGTGGGCCACACCGAATACAAACAGAAACTAGTCATTTCCTACTGATTTTTCGTCATGAATTCAATGGACGGAATGGATATCTTTGATAAGTCAGATTATGGACCCCACCGTGAGCCAACGTAACTGTCTACGCAGGCTCTGTTTACGCAGTCCGAAGAAACCCGGATTTTCCAGGCTATTACGTATCCATAGAGAGGGTCGGATGGCCAATCTGAACCGTCCAAACACTAGAGAACTGGGCCTTCAACCTCACCATGCAGTCAGATTCCAAGGTCAGGAGGTTCACTGTTCCAAAAATCACTCCAAAAAGCAGGTTGTTTGCGATTTCGCTACGCAAAGTACGAAAGACTTACGCGCGCGCCCAGATTTTCTTACCCACCTTTGTTTGTGCGGGAATTGTCTTCCATCCACCATTGTCAAAAGCTATAAAGAGAGAAGAGAGAAGGGAAAAAGGAGGCTTGGGCTGGACGTGAGCAGAGAGAGAGAGAGTAGAGTTATTTGTTTTTCTTTTTCTTTTCTTCTTCTTTTTGTTTATTTTGGATTTAGCCTAATCATGACCGTGATCGGCTAAATCTCTTAGCTAAGGCTAAGAGGTGAAGCTTGTAGTGAGATGGGACACTCTATTTTTATGCCTTGATTTAACTATTAAATTGTGAATTGAACTTGATTGTGGTTTGATTATTAAGGGAATGTTTTTAGTTTTTAATGGTCTGTTGTGACTGAAATTACAATGGATCTATGATAGCTTTGAGCATGTTCCTTTCCTTTTATGTTTATGACGTCAAGAAGCCCTGTTGTTCACCA
This sequence comes from Magnolia sinica, assembly GCF_029962835.1. Taxonomy (NCBI): domain Eukaryota; kingdom Viridiplantae; phylum Streptophyta; class Magnoliopsida; order Magnoliales; family Magnoliaceae; genus Magnolia; species Magnolia sinica. Next base: position 79,805,027 of record NC_080581.1, read on the forward strand.
TCATCTCCTGGGCATGGTCGGATGACGGAATCCTTCCTAACATTCATATATCTTCTGATTGGTTGTGGATTGGTTTAGTTATATTGTTTACCTTGTCTAATGGGCATGGATTTATGATGGAATCATATCTAATTTTTATACATTTCATCTCTTTAAAAACTAGATCAAAGGAAGTTCAGATTGTGCTTTAGTGATATATCTTCTAATTGGATGAAGATGGGACTCAAAGTCCAGTTGAGTTCATGAATCAAGCGTAGATCTCCCTGATCTCTACAAGTGGATCCTCTGAATCCCTAGTTCCCTACCTCTGAATTCTACATATTTTAGTTTACTATTTCACCATTATTCCTCAAATTCACCTGATTTAGATTTTATCTTATTCTAATTCTAGTTCTGGTTATTTTCGAATTACGTACAGGTTTCAGTCCTTGTGGATTCAACCTCGGTCTCACCAAGTTTATTACTACATCACAACCCTATACTTGGGGAGTGAACAAGTTTTTGGCGCCATTGTCGGTGATTGACGGTTACGATTCTTTGAAATTAACTAGTTTTAAGATTAGTTTAAGATTAGAATTTTTCTTACTTTAGGTTTAGGTTTTTCTGATTTTTAGAAATTAACATGTTTTCCTATTTTGTAGGATCCTGACATAAACTTCTAAATTGGTAATCCCTCTCTAATTCCTCTACTTTTTCTATTTTTAGAATTAGGGTTTGAGTTTTAAAAATTTTCTAATTCTAGTATTTTTCTATTTTTAGGAAATAGTTTATTTTTAGAAACTTTCCTCTTCTCTTTTTAGAAACTAGGTTAGTTATTTCCCTTTTTAGAAATTCTTTCTAATTTTAGAAACCAACTCATCTTTCCTTTATTTTATTTTTAGAAACTAATTTTTTTTTTAGGTTTGGATTTTCTGTTTTAGAAACTTTCTAATTCTGGGTCTTCTTTTTAGAAACTAACTTAGCTTCTAGGTTTAGGGTTTTTTTTAAAAAAACTAACTTTCTATTTTTAGAACTTTTCTATTTCTAGGCTTTCATTTATTTTAGAGATTTTTTTCTAACATTACTTTCTATTTTAGGATTAGGATTTCTAATTTAGAACTTTCTAATTCTAGGTTTAGAAATTCTTTCTAATTTTAGAAACTAACTCATCTTTCCTTTATTTTATTTTTAGAAACTAATTTTTTTTTTTGTTTTCTTTTGTAGGATCTTAACGTAGGAACTTCTCATTTGGTACATTCTTTCTAACTTCTCATCCTCTTAATTTCCATATTGCTATAGGATCTTTTCTTTTGTTTTTCTTAGTATTAGATTCAGAGTTCGAGTTTCACCATGTATATGCATGAGTGGGAACGTCAGTATGCTGAAAAGAATAACATAAATTGGGATGATGATTATAATAGAAAACAACCTATGCATCAAAACTTTTCTAAAACTATCATCGAGAACCGATCAGAATATAAAGATCCACCGGTTAAGAAGTCCTTACGTGATCATATGCAAGAGAACAATTACACCCCACGGATTAACAAAACAGTACGTGAGTGTTGGGGTTATCATAACTATGGGAATGAGAATTATTATCACCCATCTGATAAAAAGAAAACAATGTGTGATTATATTATGAGTGATAATATGTATTACCAACCATCAGATTCTTCCACCTGTGATCTGTATGACTATAATCAGTGGAAACATCAATATTGGGAAAATGAACCAACAACATGTTATAATGATTATTCTCTTGGATCCCTTACCTTTGAGATCCAACCAGAAACGATCCAAGATGATTCATTTCAGCATAACATGGCATGTCTTATGAAAATTAGAAAATTATTTGAAGCGCTTACTTCGCGCCTTGAAAAGATAGAGGAGGCTCGGTCATCCCAGCCACAATTCAGTCCAGAAATACAATGCGAGGAAAGTGATCCTAACTCGCCTTTAAAGAAATCTAGGATTATGAATGAGGAGTTGGATTCCATTAATGAGCATACGATTTCCTGATGAGTCGATCTCGATGATTGTTCAAAAGAATGGTGAAGAGACATAGGTTTCTTTCAAATACAATAATGATAACACACCTTCCGTACATGACACACAGGATCTCAATGATGAGGTAGAGATTAGTTTATTCGAACCTCAACCGAATTTAGGTATAGAATGTGAGGAAAGTGATCCCATCTCAAGTGTGCACTGCACAGAATTAGATGAGGATGTGTATTGGGATGATAATCATGAACAAGTAGCCCAAATTCCCCTAGAATCAATCTTAAGTTTGATCCAGGTCAATGATCGAGAAACACACGAAGAGAACGGTCATAATGAGCTACTCCACTCACCTGACATGTCTGATCTAAAAGTGGAAGAGCTCCTTACAACCGACCCTTCTATCTCTTGTGAGATATGTTTGGACCACTCCCTTGAATTGAATGATGATGTAATTCAGGAGAATGACGAGTTGCTCGCTTCAACCCTGTAATTTGAAACCACTCAGTTGAGGCCACCATCTGAGCTATACATATTTGACAATTCAACGCCTCGATTGAGTAGTTTCAATGAACAAAGTGATCACATCAATGCTTCCCCTATCGATTTTCAATCTGTTTATGCAGGACTGGAGCAAGAGAGCGTACATCCGTCCACTTTCAAGGATGATGGATTCCTTGGGCAGATCATCACGAGCTCTAATGTGGAAAATAAGTCACTCTCAGCTGAATGTCCCAATTCTATGGACGATTGCTTGGCCCACTTTGCAGATTCAATAGAACCCATGAAAGTGGATGCCTTGCAAGACAACATCTCGGTAGTCATCACTGACCGAGAGAACCCTTATTCTGAAACATTTTCTTCCCTAGATCTTGAATGTTCACCATTAAAGGAGGAGGAGCTGACAATGGAACCGAAGTTTGGAACTTCGGAATATGTTGAGACTACATCACTTTTTAAGAAGTTTTCTGAACTTTATTTACGTGTAGTCTCTGATTCACCATGGAATATTAACATTGAAACTTTTTCTGACACAGGTGAATCATATATACTTTGGATACCTCAGGCGAATCAACGACAAATTTTTTATCAGGTACATAAATTTCTCTGGAAAGTCATGCTCCAGGGCATCCAAGCCTTTTGCAAAAAGGGCTTTTGGATGATCCTATTGAGAAACCTACTAAGAAATCTATCGAGATATTGGCCGGAAGAGGAACCTTGCAGCATGATCAAGTAGTTTTTTTATGCTTTCATAGGACTACGGTAGTTTGCTTTATGTTGTTCTAGGATAGATGGTTTTATACCGTTAGCTTAGTTTGCTGGATACGTTGTCATTAGGTTAGTTTGCTTTCATGTTTTCACTCTCGTGCTGACTGGCTTCCATACTGCGATCTCTTGGAAAGTCTCTCTTGATTCGTCATCCAGGTACTATCTTCCCATCACTTCTCATTTACTTTCGTTGTCTCAGGTACATTGCATGCTCATACCTTTTACATTGAGGACAATGTAGATTTTAGGTTGGGGGTGGGAGATTAGGATACCTAATCAGTGTTTTCTTGGTCTTAAGCAAAAATTGTGAAAATTTTTAAATTTTTCTAAGAATCTCTTGTGAATTTGAAGTGATTTTTGACGGCTATGTTGGTGATTTATGACTCTTGGATTCAATTATTGGTTAGATTTCACAGTTAAATTTAAATTGTTAGTCCATGGTTAGAGGTTTTAAACATTGATTGAGTCATGATTTCACATGTCACATCTCGCTTACATATTATGGTTTCAGTTCGATATTAAAGGATTAATTTGGTGATCACTAAGCATGCAAGGAACTAGCTTGGAAAAGTTGTCCGTCATAATCAATTGAAGAAAAAGAAAATACTTAGAAAAAAAAAACAGATACCTTTGGAAAAGGTTGGCGAATAATCTTCACCATAGGTTTGCTCCCTATAGGTTTAGATTTGATTCTCCATGGATAATATGTGAAAAAGGGTTGGGTGTACGGTCTTCACCATAGGTTTGCTCTCTATAGGTGAGGATTTGATTCCCCTTCTTAACGTTACTGTTAATGGAAAAATCAAAAGACTGGAAGAACGAAAAAAATGATCTGTAAGGCAAGTTTGGTTTAAGTCTTGGTTATCATGAATTCTCTTGTTGATTACCAATGTTATCCCGAAATAGAGAAGTAAATTTTAATAATGATAAGCCGAGATTACACAATACACCCATGGAACTCGATGTTTAGAATTCTTTCTAATTAATGGATTGATACTTTGAACATGACTATGAAGTTACCGTGCGCTTAAGTCCAAGAGAGATTAATGCTCAACATCCATGAGTCTTAGATTTCTCGTATCTGAATCGTTTTTCAAATCATCACTCGGTTTCATAGCAATTGCACGGTAATTCTCGACTTATTTTTCGCATACCTTGCTCAGGACTAGCAAGATGCTGATTGGGGGTTGTGTTGAGGATCAAATATTACATATTAAACCCCAGTTATTACCTGGATCTACAAGCATAATACCGTTTAATGGTTGATTTAATCGTGTTTGTGATGCAGAGTGTACTTACGAGCTTAGACTGAGAAAAGATGATAAAGCATAGATTTAACGCTCTGATAACACCAAAGGCATTGGAGGGGACTCCAAAGGACTGAGATCAATGGATTTACATGCCAGGGATCTGAGAAAATCAAACTGTTCATGTTAAAGAGGCCCGAAAATGGTTCAGAATGCAAGATCACAGGGTTTCCGCCATCCGATTGACTTGAAACTTCATACATGCGATGGGGACCATAAATTAACCGTACATATTAAATTTCAGTCATTGGATCACTTGGGAAGTAGCCCAACGGACAGATCAGCCCATTAATCTCCAATTTTAGGCCCACTTACAATCTAGGTATTCTTCAAAATTGTCCTCAACAGTTTAAATGATATGATAGAGGGGATGGACGGATCAGATCTCCCACAAGTATCACAGTGAGTCCCACCTTGAGTGACATGTGCAAAGTGCACATGTACACTAGTTGTGCACTGGACCAGCCGGGCTGGTCAAAGTCGGTTTGACCGACCTTTTCTTCCTAAAACGGAATTTACGTTTTCATTCCACCAGCGTTCGCACGAACCATTGCGGGTGAGCATTGTGGGCCATCATTGTGGTCCAGATGATAAACCTGGACCATCCATCAGATTCCCACGGCCCATGTTACCACGGCCTAGGTGACAGATTTCCAGAAGGAAGCGAGGAACGATTTCCAATCGTCCAAACAGAAGCCGGACGGTCGTATGATCAATCACGTGGGCCACACCGAATACAAACAGAAACTAGTCATTTCCTACTGATTTTTCGTCATGAATTCAATGGACGGAATGGATTTCTTTGATAAGTCAGATTATGGACCCCACTGTGAGCCAACGTAACTGTCTACGCAGGCTCTGTTTACGTAGTCCGGAGAAACTCGAATTTTTCGGGCTATTACGTATCCATAGAGAGAGTCGGATGGTCAATCCGAACCGTCCAAATACTAGAGAACTGGGGCCTTCAACCTCACTATGCAGTCAGATTCCAAGGTCAGGAGGTTCACTGTTCCAAAAATCACTCCAAAAAGCAGGTTGTTTGTGGTTTCGTTGCACAAAGTACGAAAGCCTTATGCGCGTGCCCAGATTTTCTCCACCGCCTCTGTTTGTGCGGGAATTGTCTTCCATCCACCATCGTCAGAAGCTATAAAGAGAGAAGAGAGAAGGGAAAAAGGAGGCTTGGGCTGGACGTGAGCAGAGAGAGAGAGAGTAGAGTTATTTGTTTTTCTTTTTCTTTTCTTCTTCTTTTTGTTTATTTTGGATTTAGCCTAATCATGACCGTGATTGGCTAAACCTCTTAGCTAGGGCTAAGAGGTGAAGCTTGTAGTGAGATGAGAGACTCTATTTTTATGCATTGATTTAACTATTAAATTGTGAATCGAACTTGATTGTGGTTTGATTATTAAGGGAATGTTTTTAGTTTTTAATGGTCTGTTGTGACTGAAATTATAATGGATCTACGATAGCTTTGAGCATGTTCCTTTCCTTTTATGTTTATGACGTCAAGAAGCCCTGTTGTTCACCATCGTCTCCTGGGCATGGTCAGATGACGGAATCCTTCCTAACATTCATATATCTTCTGATTGGTTGTGGATTGGTTTAGTTCTATTGTTTACCTTGTCTCATGGGCATGGATTTGTGATGGAATCATATCTAATTCTTATACCTTTCATCTCTTTAAAAACTAGATCAAAAGAAGTTCAAATTGTGCTTTAGTGATATACATTCTAACTGGATGAAGATGGGACTCAAAGTGCAGTTGAGTTCATGAATCAAGCGTAGATCTCCCTGATATCTACAAGTGGATCCTGTGAATCCCTAGTTCCTTACCTCTGCATTCTACATATTTTAGTTTACTATTTTACCATTATTCCTCAAATTCACCTGATTTAGATTTTATCTTATTCTAATTCTAGTTCTGGTTATTTTTGAATTACGTACAGGTTTCAGTCCTTGTGGATTCGACCTCGGTCTCACCAAGTTTATTACTACATCACAACCCTATAATTGGAGAGTGAACATTAAGAATTCTGTTTATCACTCACATACTAAAATATTAATATGCATAATCATTTTATCTAATAGGTACTTAGGGAAGGAGGCGAGATTCTAAAGAAGATCCATACAAGTGTGAATCTGGCTGACGTGCTTACTAAAGTGGTTTTCACAGAGAAGTTTAAGTTGTGTACTACTTTAAGGTTAGCAAAGGCTTAACGAATGATGGAGTATGTACAAGAAGTGACGATGAAGCTATGATGGAAGATAAATTAGAGATGATGAAGGCTAAGGAGTTATGTACAATGAAGATTGAGGACATGGTGGAGATTATTGTTGATGTCTTAAATCTGTCTGTAACAGAATTTGTCGATGCCATCGGCAGACCACTAGATCCCATCGAGCATATGAGGATGGTGTTAATACAGTCAATAGTCCACTCGATCCCATCGAGAAAATCTGAAAAATCATATTTACTTGCTCGTTAGTTTTAGAAGTTATTATTCAATGGCATCAAATAATCTTCGATGTCATCAACGGGGTTTCAATGTCAGTTGATGCCATCGAAGGTCCCATCGAGCACACACAGAGTTACATAAGTGCAGGATTTGTTTCCTATTCTAGTTGTGATAGTATATGTGCGTGTGTATGTGTGTATCGGGTGTAATTGGGATTATGAGGAAATTAAGGTGTACTAGGGCTTTCTAAAAAGTTTGTTAAGTGTCCAAGGGCATAGATTGGGTTTGAAGGAAATTCAAGGCTTGTTCGAATTGGTAACATCATATATCTCTTGTAATTCTGCTTTCATAGTGTATTACTCGTCGTTTTATATCGTGATTTTTTCTCGCAAAGGTTTTCCCACGTAAAATCATATTATTCTTGTTTGAATTTGTTTGTGCGATTGCGTGTACGTTGCTTGGTTTCACTCCGTGTGCTTTTATGGTTCCCAACAATAAGCCGTCTATGATATGGCTTTTTGATTGCCAAAGTTATGTACAGTGGAGAAATTAAGAATGGTCTACCTTCAATATCCGTACATTCCAGAGTTAGAACCACTAATCTCAGCAGCTCAAGCACGCAATGATGACCGACGGATCTCAGCAGGTCTATGTTTTCATGAAAAGGGTCCCGTGCACCTTTTATCATCCTTAACTATTGACTTTCCTTGTTTCTCTTTTTTATCAACAACGAATTGTGAGCTGGAATGCTTTGTGGGAATTACCATAATGCATGTATTTTATCCACACCGTCTATCCATTTTTTCAGCTGATTATAGGCCATGAAGTGGCATCAAGTGGTCCACTTCCCATTTATATCTTATGATTTCAAATATCGTCAATCCAATTTTCTTAATTAGCAGCACTTGAAGTCAAACACGTGTCATAACTTTGACAACGGCCATTAGATGTGGGCTGATATGCTTTAATTTCCAAATGCTTTCTGAATTCAATATTCATAACTTCTAGGTATCTCAACAACTCAAGAGCGCGTGATCAGCGGGTCAAGCATGCCATGCCCTTTTTTCCTGCAACGCGTGCACCTTTTTTCTCTCCTTAGTTATCGACTTCACTTAGTTTAATTTTTCTCCGCAAAGAATTGTCGGTCACTTGGGCCCATCACTTAAAAGAAATGGCAAAAAGTTTGGACTCAGAATCTATAGTGAAGTCTTGGTATTGCTGAAAATGCTTTGTGGGCTCCACCGCAATGAATGTGTTTTATACATTCTGTCCATCCATTTTCCAGCCCAAAAGTCAAGAAGAGACAAATCCTGGGTGGACCAAACCATAGAAAGCCATGGTGATTGAATGCCCACCATCAAATACTTCCTACAGTCCACTGCAATGTTTATTTGCCATCCAACCTATTGATTAGGTTAGACAGATCTGGATGAAGGGAAAGCATGAATATCATCTTAATCCAAAACTATATTGCCCAATAAGTTTTTAATGGTGGGTGTTCAAATCACCATTTTTCCTTTGGTGTGGTCCACCTGAGATTGAATCTACCTCATTTTTTAAGGATCCTTACTCCTGCTCGGGTGGTAGACTCTCTGGAGTTTCAACACCCGGTCAACAGTTCGAGAATCCATAGGTGGTGAAATTCCACTAGCGTGAGTGTGTGGGGGTGTGTGTGCATGTTTTTTTTTTTTTTTTTTTTTTTAAAAAAAAAAATAATAAAAGAATCTACCTCATTTTTTGACAATTAGCTGAAAAAATGGATGGACGGTGTAAATAAAACACATACATTGGGGTGGGGCCATAGAGCACCGACTAATATCCATAATGGTAGGGTTACTACAGAATCTAGTATTTTAACTCACAGTTGCATTTGAGCTCGTTGAAAACCACATCAAATATGTCGACTGTCCATTAGGGTCTGTACTGTATACCTACCATGCCTTGAAAAAATCATACTAGTCAGATAATCCAAACCGGCTAATCATTGGCATGCAAAAATAAGTGGATAACATCATTCATAGAAGATGAGTAGGTTTTAGTTGTTTATATATGACAATTCCTATGATTTTGCGCTGCAGTTGAAGAAAAGGAGGATGGATTTAATGGAAGGCCTAAATGGGTGATGTGAATGCTAACAGGTTCAAATGTAATCATGTGCCCCATGGGAAGGATCCCATGCATTTAGCCAGTTAAATATGGATTAATTAGATCGAATGTAGAATTTACAAGTGCATGATTGAGTTGAGTATAGGGGCATGATGAAGTCAATCATCGTCTTCCTCAAAGGGATAACTACTCCAAAACCATGGAGCTTCTCTCTGGACTCATTACATAGATTCTCCGAATCCACTAGGAGATATAAAAATTAGAAATGAATTCTAAATAAATCGAAAATAAATTGATTGATGATAAAAGTGAGTTTACAATCCCTTAAATAGTGATATGAACCATGGGAAGAAGTTTGAGAATCAAACGCATACTCAAACTCTCTAAAATCATTACTATTTATAGACGGTCATGATTTCCACCTGACCTCATAGTTTTCAGTCAAAAATAGTAAGTGTCCTACTTGGCTTAACCATGGTATTCTCCTAAATTTTGTAAGTAGTTTTCATATTGGATACAACTCCTAAAACTCAATGGATCAAAAGTTATGATCAAACTAAAACTTATTATAAATAGTAAAAATGGAAATAAAAGGGATTTTCGACCGTCGGTCAGATCGAATCTCACAAATTCAGCATGAGAAACCTAGGGTAGCGGGTTGGTTGGCTAAAGAAACTTTTCCTACCCCAAAATCATATATGGTACTTCGAATAACTCATTCCGGTTTGCAAGATATGCATGTTTTAAGGTTCTGATGGCCTGGATCGCTTCTGCCTCCGATCGAGCCTTCTCTGGTCCATCTTGGCTATGAAATTGTCCGCGACCTGCTCTACATCATACTAGTAAAAGTGGATTGATTTTGGTGCATACACATTTGTGTAGCACCCAAATAAAAAATCCACATGAAGATGGAACGTGCTAAAAATTGTGCTGATCCAAAACTCACTTGGGCCACTCCATATCCAACAACGTGAAAGTATGTTAAAACCTTTAAATTCTAGTGGTGCGGCCCACTTATGTTTTGATTGGCGTTGTTTATGGATGTTCCTTTTATTCTTGTTAGGAACATTTTACTGATGGGTTGGATGTCATATACACACTATAGTGGGTCACTGTTAAGTACATGTCCAATACACCAAAAGCCCTTGGACTGCATGAAATGCATAAGCTAGGCTCTTGACCCTTTCTCCATAACAAAATGAGGTGGAATGTAGCTGTCGGTAAGATTTCTCCATGACAAAATTAGGTGAGAGCACACCACTTACGACTTTGTTGCTATAAAAAACTCACTAATAAACTTTTCAGGCGGGCGCCAAACAAAAAGACTAGGCCCCAACTATTATATAAGACTAAATGTAAGAAATATGCACATGCTCCCAAACGACTAAATCCAACTGAACAAACTCAACCACCCATATACAATTAAAAAGAAAATTTTGTTAAGATGTCCTTATATTTATATTTTAGGAAGGATTTCTCTGTTGCTAGTTCAGAACAATAGTTTATTCTCCATATTGGTTGAGTGTCATTGCATTTACCTGAAAATGCAACTGCTCTAATTGATAGAGAAGGTATTCAATTAGTTAACTATGTATCCCTTGAAAACGAAGTTTCATCATTCTCCGTACTGGTTACTATCATGGCCATTAAGTTGAAATTACAACTGCTCTGTGCTACTTAGATAATTTGTTTGCTGATATTTCTTGCAATGATCCCATGTTTTATGCATGTGTTATGTTTGCTTTTGCTTGTTTCATGAACTGTAGGTTCCAATGTGATCAGTCTATATGCCTTTCTGTTCCTGTATGAATCTTGAAGTATTACTTGTTCCTGTACATGTGTTCCCAGCCCACATGGCCTGCCAATACTGTTATATATTAAAAGTCTTACTTGAGATTCACTCTTAGCTTGAAAATTGTCTTATTTCTTTCAAAATGCCCCAAGCTTACTGAATCATTCTAGTCTAAATAGTATAGCCCATAACCTAGAATTCCCTACAAAATCACGACCATAAGCTCAACTTGATGGGTGTCATTTTAGACATATGCTCCAACCATAATGAGAACCACGCTCAGGAATATGGTCCCAGCCGTTGACAACTTCTCTGGAAAGGGTTGAGAACGTCTAATCTAAGAGTTTTTTTCTTTTTCTTTTTCATAATATACATAATGAGAATTCATAGAAAAAGGGGTGTCAATGGGCTGGGTGCCGGGCCAACTCTATCTAAACCCGACACGTATTGTATAACATAGACCTCAGCCCTGTCCAAGCCCGTGACGAACCAAAACAGTGTAACCCGAGCCCAAGCCTGACCCCAGCTAAGATATTTATACTGTTTCTTAGATGGATCTAGGGCTACAAAACAAATATAATTGAGGTTTTGGGTAATTGAAGTATCAATACGTTTGTTATCTTATGATTCTAAGAACATGTTATTTTCTCCAAAGTTTGGAGAATTTTAAAATTCTAGGGGCAGATTATGTAATTCTCTTTTTACAATGGATTCGTTTTAAGTTAAAAAATGAAAAAAATAAAAATGCACCATATGACTCTTTCCATGCCAAAAAAAAAAAAAAAAAAAGGCTACAGAATAAATATAAGAATGCAACAGAATAAATGAGAACTTTTACATACTGTATATGTTATAAAATTGCCTTTTCAAACCTTAATGGGGTTGTTCCGGATGGGTTTATGGGCTATTGTACACAGTCAAAACCCAGCATGTTTGAGAGATGGGTCTAAATTTATGCTCGGCTCAAAAGCCCAGCCCATTGACAGCACTATCTACGAACCACCTTGGAAGGCTCTGTAACGTGGTAGAAAAGACCTAATGGGATGTCTCCAACTGCTGTGAGTGATGAGCCAGTACACATGATCTATCTGGACCATTTATATGGTGGGTCCTACAATGGATTGGAAAAATAATGAATTTCTCACCCATATGAAACCGAATAAAGGTTTGGAAAAGAATATTAGCAGTGGTCAGATCAATTGGAAAAGGTCCACCCACTAGGATGGTTATGATTGTTTCATGGATGCCTTTTGGGACAAGGTACAGCAACAAATTAGAAATTTGGAAGAGATATGATCAATGGTCTGGATCATGGACTAGGAGGGTTTGAATTTTATATGAGGCCCACTGTGATGCCGGTCGCTTATCCACACCATCCATCTATTTTGCGAGGTGATTTTAGGGAATGGTCTGCATGGATCCAAAATTGAGGCAAATCCAAAGCTCAAGTAGACCACGACACATGAAGCACTGTGTTGAATGCCGACCATTGAAAAACTTCTATGACCACGATTTCCTATGGTGTGGGCCATGTGAGCTTCAAATTGCCTCATTTTTGTGTTCATGTCCTAAAATATTCAGGTAAAATGAATGGATGGCATGATTAAGTCACAGACATGACAATGGACCTCATGAATTTAAATTTGTTCTTTTTAACCGAGTTTCAAGGTGAAATTATTCTCGGTTATGAAATAGACGTAAAATAATAATAATAATAAAATTAATGAGCTATTTATAAGGGTTAGCTAGTACTTACCTCCTTAACGGCTGAACAAACATCTCGTTAGCGTTAGTATACCGCCAATCTCGTTAGCGTTAGTAACCTAATTACCCTAACCTAATACAAGGGTCCAAATATGCAGATGTGTGACATATGTGTGGAACATCTGAGACATTCATCAGTTGGGACCTGCCTTGTGGATAACATGCCACAATAATCAAGCTGGTCCACTTCTTAATTAGGACATAATGTACCAAACAAAAGGACAGCTTTCAAAACAAGGGTAAATCCGTCAGCGCAAAAAGGTCTTTGCAAAATGAGGTCTCATCTGCGGGATGGTTATTAGCGTGCGTTTAAATAACTGACTCACACGAGTGCTAATATTTTGCAAGTGTAAGTTTGGGGTCCACAGCATTGTGTGTATTCCATCTAATCCACACATCAGATGAGTCCCTCAATAATGATGAAATGCTCTAAAAATCAAGTTTATAAGTATCATTATGTGGCCACACCATAGAAAGTAATGAAATCTATCTAAAAATTTCTAATTCTAGACATAATGTTTCGATCAGCATTGCTTCCCAACTTCTTAGTGGGGCTACCGTTTTGGACGGGTTGGATTCGACCGGCATTATCCTACAGATATAATGGTATATATATATTTTTTAAAACGATGCATTGGATCAGCCTAAAGAAAAAGGACGCGAGTTGCCTCCGCCCCTAGCCAACACGAAGTTGCCGTGGTCGGAAGCTAGCAGAGCCCACCTAGATGTTAGTGAGAAATCCATCCCGTCCATCAGTTTCTCCAGCTCACATTGGGATACGAACCAAATAATGAGGCAGATCCAAAACTTAAGTGAACCACACAAAGTGGGGATGGAATGCCTACCTTCGAAACCATTATGGGTACACAAATTTCGGATAGAGCGATTGTTTTTGTTTTCATTTCATCTCAGTTAGAATGCTCCTATGAACTGTTTGGATTTCATATAAATATCATGGTCGCCCCAAAACAGTCTCAGCCGTAGGCATTTCCCTCTCTACTGTTTCATGTGGTGTGGCCCACTTGACTTTTGAATCTGTTTTATATTTTGAATCGTGTCCCTTCATGAACTGGAAATTAAATGATGGACGGGTGAATTTCTCAACGACATCATGGTTCCAACCACAGCAACTTCATGAAGGCGTGGGTGACAGGCAAGTGACCGTCCTAAGAAACATCCCAAATCCCTACGAAAAGGGTCGAATAAGCAAGGGTTTCGATAGCGGAAGCGGATTACGTCCTGGTCTGGCCTGGACAGACTAGTTCCTAGCAGGATATCTGTTGGGCCCACCGTAATGTATGGAGTTAGACAGACTAGGTCCGGGCAAGAGAGCTGAGGGGCCATGGTGATATATGGATGGACAGAGTAGGTCCGGGCAGGAGATCCGTGGAGCCAACCGGGACTTATGGATCTTATCCATGTTGTCTATATCCATTTTGCTACGTCATTTTGGGATATAACCCAAAAAATGAGGCAGATCCAAGGCTAAGTAGCCCTGAATGGACAAGACTGCGTAGCATCCATAGGTCCGCTTGAATGGGGTGTATTCTGAAAAAGTATACATTAATCATAAGATCCTAAAATGGACGTCCCTATGTTACTTAGCCAGTGTTCCAATTGGGTGAGTACAATTCTTGGCCTATGCTCCTTTTACAAGAGGACCATGGGTATTTTGAATAAGCGGCCGTTATCAAAGAAAATGGTACCCTCTAATTTCTTGCACCAAAATAAGATGAATAGTAAATTGGCCATAACTTCTAGGTATTATCATGGAACACACAATATATCAATCTTTCCTATAATGAACCATCTAAGGTCAATTGACCCATTTAGTGAGTCTTGTCTGTCCATTTTACAACAAAACATGCAATTTGAACTAAAAAATGAGATTCTAGAAAGAATTTATTATTTTTAGTAATTATGATTTTTACAGTATTTTTTTTTAATAGTTTTAGATTTTCATGTCTTTTTTTTTTTTTTTTTTTGAAGATTACTTATAACTATGCTTAGAACACTTCTAACAAGTAGCATGACATCTTTTGAATGAGGAGCATCTTGAAGTAAAGGGTTTGTAACATGCTCATATATGTCAGGAGCATCGAAAATTTTGTGTTGAAGACTATAGTGAAAAGGATACAATTGAAAACAGAAAAAGATTCATCTCCATATACAATTGGATGTAACAAGGACATAAACAAAACAAAAGTAATTGAATAATGTCATTGTTGCTTCTTCATTTGTAAATATTATAAGGATGAAGTAATATGTGATGTAGTTGATATTGACATTTATCACATATTAATTGGTCAACCATGATAGTATCATATTAATGCTATGCATAAAGACGAAGATAATATAGTTATTTTTGTTAAAGATTGTTCTCATTCCTATATAAATGGAGAATAAACTCAAGACTTCTAAAGTGGATGAGTGACCTCTCGTAACTAAACATGATTTCATCAAACAATCTGAAAGGACAGCAAAGATAAATGCATTAGTTAAAAAGGAAAAGGGTGGAATCCATGAATATCCCAGAGGATTTGAAACTAGTGTTGCATGAGTTCAAGATGATTCTACTTGATAAACTTCCCAAGGAGTTACCTCCCACGCGAGATATAAAAATTCGCATCGATCTCATCCTAAGGACAAGCTTGCCCAATTGCCCATATTATCAGAAAGAATGCGAGAACTTATAAACACAAATGGATGAACTGATCCATAAATGTCAAGTCAAGGAGAGCATGGGTACATATAATGTGCTAGCTAGCTCAACAGCCTAATGCAAAATACAAGAAGTGCCTGATAAATTAACATCGGCACTAGAAGTTGTTTGAGTATCATATGCATGAGCCTAATCCCTTGAGTAACTTGTTAACAAGTTTTTTTTCCAAGTGAATAAGGTCTAATGTAGAACGTGGCACAAATGTATTCTTAGCATTACTAGACCAAAAGAAGATGAATCATACATTGAGCATAACTTTTGATCCAAGTATTGTTATGGAACGCACGACTTATCAATATTTACTGTAATAGGTCATTTAGGATCAAGACACCTACTATGTAGGTCATATCAATCTGTCTCACATGAAAATGTGCGGTTTCAGCTAAAAAGTGAGATTTTAGGAAAAATTACTATTTTTAATATTTTGATTATTATAGTATTTTTATTTTTATTTTTAGAGTTTTAGATTTCTAACTTTTTTTTATTAGAAATTACTCGTAATCATGCTTAAAACTCTTCTTGCAAAAGTTTATTTAAAATTTTTAATTTTAGGAAGTAAGCTTCAAAAGAGTTTTGTTAGAATTAGTACTTTTATTAAGGTTAGGCTTTTGCTATTTATTGTAATTACAAATTTTGGTTTTTTTTCTTTATTAATTATATAATTAAAAAATAGATAATTAAACAATATTTATTATTTAATAAAATATTTGATTTTTATCTTTTTTCTTTTTTTTAAGTGGATTCTGAAAATTACCTTATGGATTCAAAGTTTTCATCAATCCAGGGAGACGATGATTGCCCACCGATATGGTACATGGACTGAATCTTTGACCAGTTGTATGACAGTCCTAATCTCTCTCTCTCTCTCTCTCTCTCTCTCTCTCTCTCTCTCTCTATGGCCTACCAATGGATTCCCAACATGAGAAATACAACAATCATCCACGTTTAAATGCAAAAGGTCATAGTATTGACCTTTGGGATCTTCTAATCTGATAAATTCATGCTACATATGCTAATTAGATGGTTATCCTAAACAGATCAATGGTCTGGATTAGAAAACCATGAACCCCATCTGTCAGAATTAAAAACATATGGACTTCCTATGAAGATAGGGGACCACGTATGATATTATTCCTTTTCATTGCATAACTAATCGCAGCGCGTATACAGACCAATGCGTTGGACTAAATTGTGATTGATTGGTATTTGGTGATCAGGTCCGTTCATCATGTGGGTCCCCACCATAAAAATGTTGGGCGGGACCATTCTTCAGGTGGTCCTGCAACAGAAGAATGGGCTAGTACGAGAAACTTCTCAAATTGCGTACCACCTGATGAGTGGCTAGCCTGATTTTGGTCCAATGCATAATTGCGGTGGGCTCGATCTGATGAAAGTCGTCCAGAGCCGGACAACTTCGCCATGTACGCACGGCTGGAGTAATCACCTCCTCATTTTCTCCTGAGTTACGGCTATGCATATTATCCACGCATCCTTTGTTTGTAGAAGGCCCAACGGTTGGGTGATCTGGACCGATGATCTGATTCAGCCCTACGGTGAGAGGAGCTTGATGCAAATATCTCCTCATTTGCACAGTCCTAATCCTTATATTAGTAGCCTGCAACAAGGAGATAAAAGAAAAGAAATACAGCATTGGTTTACTTCAATTGAAAAAAGGCCCAACATTGGATGGCTAAGATCTATTAAAGTTGGTGGGCTACCGTCCACCTACGGTCGGCCCATCACATGAATAGTATGGCTAACCGAGCCATGGGCCCCAACATACCCCGCATATTGTGTTATCAGCTTGAGCAAGTGGTCCGCACCTCCATGATCAAACGGTCACCACATTGAGCTTTGCCAATCCCACACGCGTGTACAAGGCAGGTCATGAACATTATTGGTAGGGTGGGTAACGTGCGCAATAGCCAAGCCGTCCATCAGGTAGGTATACCTTATAGATATTCCGGCCCATTCAGCGGGGGTCCACAATGTTAGAAACAGTTAAAAGGCTAAGAAAACTTCAGGCAAGTTTTCTCATTTTCCTCATCCACACATGAATAGTGAATAGGACTGGTTTTTAGGACCCAGTCCTAAATGTTGGTGTGACATATAATGGTTGGATTGGATTTCCTATAACGAGACGTACCATTTTATTTATGAAAGGGAGGCTCTGTGATAAGAGAAATTTTAGACAGTAAACCCCACCTTTTACTCAGCGTCTTTTCGACATGCTCCCAAAATTTACTTTCCAAAAGTAAACCATTTTGTATGGACACACAATTTGCGGATGAAAATACCCTTGCATTCACTGTGGCACCATGATATCTACGGTGCCACCATGGAACTCTGTTTTGTCCACGGTGGCACCATCCAACACCCGAAAGAATGACAAAGGTCATAGCTAAGGACATATAGATACGGATTATAACCGTAGCCATGTGTTCTGTAGCCATTGCTCCATTAGATCTGTAGCCAAAGCTCAATCGCTACAGATTTAAACCGTAGCTCTATCTTTTGTAAGTGAAAAATACATATAACTATAGGTAATTAAGCAAGCCTAACATAATATTGAACGACCCTAACATGAAATTTAGCGAGTTTAGAATGAAATTCAACGATTCTAATAGGGCTAACATGAAATTCAACGATCCCAACATGAAATTAAACGAGCCTCAAAGGAAATTGAGCAAGGCAAACTAGAGATTGAGCGAGAAAAATATGAAATTCGGCTAGGCAAATTGAACATTCAGCAAGTTAAACAAGAAATTTAGCAAGGCAAACTGAAATTTAAGCGAGGCAAACTGCAAATTGAGCAAGGCAAACTAGAAAATAAGCGAGGCTAATATAAGATTCAACGAGGCAAATTGGAAATTGAGCGAAACATACTGGAAATTGAGCGAAGCAAATTGGAAATTCAGTGAGGCAAACATGAAATTGAGCAAGGCAAACATGAAATTCAATGAGCATAAAAGGAAACTGAGCGAGACAAACTGGAAATTGAGCGAGGCTAACATGAAATCCAGTGAGGCAAATTTGAATTTAAGCGAGACAAAATTGAAATTCAGCGAAACAAACTTAAAATTGAACGAGGAAAACTAGAAATTAAGCGAGGCTAACATAAAATTTAGCGAGGCAAATTGAAAATTGAGTGAAGCAAACTAGAAATGAGTGAGGCAAACTGGAAATTGAGTGACGCGTACTGGAAATTAAGCAAGGCAAACATGAAATTTAGCAAGGCAAACATGAAATTCAACGAGCATCAAAGGAAATTGAGTGAGGCAAACGGAAAATTGAGCAAGTCAAACTTCAAATTGAGTGAGACAAATTGAAAATTGAGAGAGGTAAAATGGAAATTGAGCGAGGCTAACATGAAATCTAGTGAGGCAAATTGGAAATTCAACGAGGCAAACTAGAAATTGAGCGAGGCAAACTGGAAATTGAGCAGAAATTAAGCGAGGCAAATATTAAATTGAGCAAGGTAAATGGGAAATTAAATGAGGCTAACATGAAATTGAGGGAGACAAACTGAAAATTGAGCAAGGAAAACTGAAAATTGAGCGAGAAAAAATGAAAATTGAGCAAGGCAAGCATGAAATTGAGTCAGGAAAACTGGAAATTGAGCGAGGCAAACATGAAATTCAACGAGGCAAACTGAAAATTGAGCGAGGCAAAAATGAAATTAAAAGAGGCAAACATGAAATTCCGCTAGACCAACATGCAATTCAACAAGCATCAAAGGAAATTAAGCGATGCAAACTGGATATTGAGCAAGGCATATTGGAAATTGAGAGAGGCAAACTAGAAATTGAGCGATGTTAACATGAAATTCATGTTTGCCTCGCTGAATTTCCAATTTGCCTCACTGAATTTCTAGTTTGCCTCGCTCAATTTCATGTTAGCCTTGCTCAATTTCTATTTTGCCTCTCTTAATTTTCAGTTTGCCTTACTTAATTTCATGTTAGGCTTGTTCAATTTGCAGTTTTCCTTGCTCAATTTCATTTTTGCCTAGCTTAATTTCCAGTTTGCCTTGCTCAATTTTCAGTTTGCCTCAGTGAATTTTGAGTTTGCCTTGCTCAATTTTTAATTTGCCTCGCTCAATTTCCTATTTGCCTCACTCAATTTCCTTTGATGCTCGTTGAATTGCATGTTTGCCTCATTGAATTTCATGTTTGCCTCGATGAATTTCCAGTATGCCTCACTCAATTTTCAATTTGCCTCGCCGAATTTTCAGATTGTCTCGCTCAATTTTCAGTTTGCCTCGCTCAATTTCATGTTACCATAAGTCAATTTTCAGTTTGCCTCATTTAATTTCCAGTTTGCCTCACTTAATTTGTAGCTTGTCTCGCTCAATTTGCAGCTTGCCTCGCTCAATTTTCAGTTTGTCGCACTCAATTTCATATTAGCCTTGCTCAATTTTTCAGTTTGTCTCGCTTAATTTCCTTTGATGCTTGTTGAATTGCATGTTTGCCCCACTAAATTTCATGTTTGCATCGCTCAATTTCATGTTTGCATCATTGAATTTTTAGTTTGCCTCGTGAATTTCAAGTTAGCCCCGCTAAATTTTCAGTTTGCCTCACTGAATTTCTTGTTTGTCTCACTCAATTTCCAGTTTGTCCCGCTCAATTTCTAGTTTGCCTCTCTTAATTTCATGTTTGTCTTGCTCAATTTTTAGTTTGCCTTGTTTAATTTTCAGTTTATCGCGCTTAATTTCTAGTTTACCTCCCTCAATTTCATGTTAGCTCACTTAATTTCTAATTTGCCTCAGTGAATTTCCAGTTTGCCTCGTTCTATTTCTAATTTGCCTCGCTGAATTTCATGTTAGCCTCACTCATTTCCAGTTTGCCTCTCTCAATTTCATGTTAGTCTCACTCAATTTCCTGTTTGCCTCGACCAATTTCCTTTAATGCTCATTGAATTACATGTTTACCTCGTTGAATTTCATGTTTTCCTTGCTGAATTTTATGTTTTGCCTCACTAAATTTCATATTTGTCTCACTCAATTTTCAGCTTATCATGCTCAATTTCATGTTTAACGCACTGAATTTTCAATTTGCCTCACTAAATTTAATGTTAGCCTTAATTTCTGGTTTGCCTCACTCAATTTACAGTCTTCCTTGCTCAATTTCATGTTAGCCTCGCTCAATTTCCTGTTTGCTTCGTCAATTTCCTTTGATGCTCGTTGAATTGAATATTTGCCTCACTGAATTTCATGTTTGCCTTGATGAATTTTCAGTTTGTCTCACTCAATTTCATGTTTGCCTTGTTGAATTTTCAGTTTGTCTTGCTCAATTTCATGTTTGCCTCACTTAATTTCCAATTTACCTCACTCAATTTCTAATTTACCTCGCTGAATTTCATGTTAGCCCCGCTCAATTTGTAGCTTGCCTCGCTCAATTTGTATTTCGTCTCACTTAATTTCCAGTTTGCCTCGTTGAATTTCATGTTTACCTTGTTGAATTTCTAGTTTGCCTCGCTCAATTTCCAGTTTGCCTCACTTAATTTCCAGTTTTCCTCGGTCAATTTCCAGTTTGCATCGCTGATTTTCCAGTTTGCCAGCTCAATTTCCAATTTGCCTCGCTAAATTTCATGTTAGCCTCGCTGAATTGCATGTTGCTTCACTGAATTTTATGTTTGTCTTGCTCAATTTTCTTTGAAACTCATTGAATTTCATGTTAGGCTCGTTAAATATCATGTTAGGATCGTTGAATTTCATGTTAGGCTTTCTCAATTATCCATAGTTGCATGTACTTTTCACTACAAAAGCAATAGCTACGGTTTTCATCCGTAGCGTAGAACTAATGGCACGAATGTAGTAGAGCAATGGCTACGCTACAAATGGCTACGGTTATAATTCATAGTATTATTCTAGCTACAGCCTTTATTATTTTTTCTGGTGGTGCCACCATGGACAAGATAGAGTTCCGTGCTGGCACCGTGGATATCACGGTGCAACCATGAATGCTAGGGTAGTTTCATCTATAAATAGTGTGTTCGTACTAAATGCTTTGCTTTGGAAAGTAAATTTTGAGAGTGTTTAGAAAAGACGCTGGGTAAAAGGTGGGGTTTACGGTAAAAAATTTCTCCTATAAAAATCAAAATTGCAACTCTCTCTATCCCAGCTGTTTTCCTTTGTTAGGGCCACTTGAAAAAGGTCAGCCTAATCTTAGACATTTAATGAGTGGAGTGGGTTTTACATGAACATAGAGGTGGGCCAGTAAAAAATAAAGGTAAGCTGCTGCCCAACTGTTTTCCTCTGACAGGGCCACTTGAATAAGGTCAGCTTAATCTTTTAGTCCTAGGCCTAACTTGAGATTAGGCATCTAATATTTGAATGGAGTGGGTTTGCATAAACATCGAGGTGGGCTTTAAAAAAAAAAGGGTAAGTGTCCCTGCAGAACTGTTGGATCCACTCCGACCATTAGATGTGTATTTATAGATTAGGCCTAGGTCCAAAATATAGGGCTGACTCTTACCTCAGGTAGACCACATCAAAGGAAACAATAGGCAGAGAGAAGTTTCCCTTAATTTTTAGATGGCGAGAATTATGTGAAATCCACTTTAACTATTAAATATCACACCAATTTATGTCTAAGGCCCAATATCAGGGCAATTTGTAATGCAGGTGAGCTCTGCTATGGGAGTAGTTCAGAAGGTGAGTGTTACCATGCATACTTTTTCTTGTCCACTTGAATATTTAAGAGGATTGATTTGTAGAGCCTGGGTCTAACTTGAGGTGACGTACCTAGTGGTTTGGAGGTGGATTTTTTTTTTTTTATCACACACACCCACGCACACCAGAATGGGTACTCAAACCCATGGACCTCAGTGTTGAAAGCCTTGTGAGCCACTAAGCCATGAGTAACGACCCAGCCGAGGTGGATTTAACATAAACATCACTGTAGCCTCAACCAAGTGACTACCCAACCATGGCCCCTTTGCTTGCCCTGCTAACCGGCTCCAAATCTAAGGGAAGGTACTCCAAAGGGGTAGCTTGTGGAAAACCTTTTTGAAAAGAGTTTTGGAATGCAAATTTCATATTAAGCATGTAGGTTCTTTATGTAAAATTCCCTTATGAAATTTAGAAAAACATGTATATTTAATATGAAATTTATAGAAGACTACCTAACTAATACAAAACTTACATTTGGACACCATTTTAGAAAAAGTTTTTAAAAAGCTATCTCATTAATCAATATAATTATCATGTCACTGCCACCGCCTTACCATCAAATGGGTGGGTGTGCCCTGTGATGTTTATGTAGAACTCACCCCATCCACAAGGTGCACCGTGCCATGTTAGGCTAATGACCAAAAAATTAGCGCCATTCACCCCATGTTCGGACAAGAACCCAAAAATTAGCTTGGCAGTTAATCAGGTGGACCAAATGATAGGAAACAATGTATAAAACAATGCTTATCCTCCAAACTGTTTCCAATAGTGTGGTCAATGTGAATTATGCATGGGTATAATATTTTTGCCATATGTATAAATTTTTGTGTAGAATCTAATGGCTGGAGTGGATTTAAATCATTATCAAGGCAAGCTATATAAAAATCGAGGGTCAACATCTCTAAGATAATTATTTCCTTTGGTGTCACCTGCGTCCTATCTTCATGTCTTTGGGCCTAATATTGGACTGAATATCTAATGGTTGGAGTGGATCTTACATAAACACCACGGTGGGCCTGTTAAAACTAATAGCGAAATCCCATTCAATTCTCTCTTAAATAATTTATCTGTACCATTAGAGAGGGATGCAGGGATTTGATTTTTAGTGGGGCTCATGATGATGTTTAGGAGAGATCTACTCAAATCATTAGATGTGTAATCCTAGTTTAGGTGTAAAGCCAAAACATCATATTGGCTTGCAGGTGGGCCATGCTAAAGAAAACAGTTGACAGAGAGACATTCACCCTTGATTTTTATAGGGACCGCTATGATGACTGTACAAAATATACTCCATCCATTAGATACCACATAAAAATTTAGGCTCAGGGTATAAAAATCGGCCTATCTGTGATTCAGATGGGCCATACCATCCCTTGATTCTACGATGAATACACTCGTCCCTTTTCAAAATTGGTAATGCAGCAGAACAAAATTGTACCATTGTCTTGGAGAAATGGCTCAGTGCTGCACTAAAAGTCATAGTGCCCATGTTGGATTCGGATGCTTGAAAAGTCAATGGATTGATCTAGACTCTTCATTAAGTCTAACTCACAGTTGATGGGATACTGTACAAATGATACACCAATCCAACACACATTCGGCTTGTTAACAGAATGGCTATAGAAAATAAGGCCAAACTAAGGATGGCTTGGATCATCCGATAACTGTACTTTTTGCGTGGTAGCCCATGAAATGTGTTCTGAACTAACATACAGTTTAGATTGCTTGATCGGGCTATCCAAGTGAATCCATGCAACTAGTGCACTATGAGTTAAGAGGTGACAATGGGCTGGGTTTGGGCCAGGTCAGTCTAAGGCCCGGCCGCCCAATATTTAGACATATGGCCTAGGCCTAGCCCGATATCGACTGCTTATTGTGTGGGTCCACCTGAGACTTGAGTCCTTGACAATTTTAGGTGGTACCATAAAGGGAGCTCGAAAGCTTGGTCAGGGGGTTTCAACAATAAAGAAAAAGGGATGGCCAGCTTGGTCGTGCAACATATATAGCAACATGGGTAAGGGGGTATCAACAGTGTGGGTTTAAATCCCCACAGTTTTTTCTATTGTGAGGTCCACGCACTAGACATCGGGAGTGTTTCAACGGTAGAAATTCTATCCTCATTGTTTTTTTTTTTTAATACTAGTGGGACCCACTTAATTAGCTTGGATGGCAATCACATTACAGTGGATCCCAGCTGTGGGTTTCATTTCACTGGACCCTAGGAAGGCTATGGTGGTGGGCATCATATAAATAGAAAAACAGATGGAGGGCATGGATATACAACATGTAGAGAGAGGTGGGCCATTGGGGCATGTGCAATGGTGGGTGTCACTGCTTCTAGCGGTTAATGGTGGGGTTAATTTGATGGACAATGTGGATTTCTCAAAATTATAGTGGGTTCCACTGTCCCACGTGGTTAGACCCACACCCAAAATGACCTGACAAAAGGGACGGAGGGTGATGATCTAACATATGGCAGGGTGGTACTTCAGAGAAAGGTTTCATGAGCGGTAGGTGCTTGGTCACCACCGTATAAGATGGTGGGCCCCATGTCTGAGATTTAAATCTGCCACAGTTTGGGCATGAAAATGAGTGGACGATGTGAGCATCACATACATCAGCCGGGTCCACAAACTGGTGGCCCACTAGTGATATATTAAGTTAGTGTTAGTGCTCACGTCAACTGCGTCTATATACGCAGCAACGGGTTGGGTTGCAAATATCAACAACCTTTTGGTGTGACCAACAAAAACAAAGAAAATAATTTGCTTTAGAAAAAAGAAAATTTTTTTTTAAAAAAGACTGAAATAAATAAGGTATATTTTCTGAAAAGTTACTTATTCTAATTTAATAGTTAAATTAACTTAATTAAAAAAAGTAACTGAGTGACTTACATAAGTTTAAAAAAAAGTTATTTATTTGACAGTATCCGAATGAGCCCTTAATGTCCTTTCCATCTAAATGATGGTTTAAAAATACATGTTTGCTTCTCCACGTCATGAAAATAGTATATGAACTAGAACCAAACAACAACAATAAAATGCAGCACTTCGCAGCTGTTGGATTTTGCTTTTATAATGCTCAATATTTTAGGACCTAAACCGAATTAAGAACCCTTTTGTTAGCGGCTCATCCAACCATCAATTTAAAAAGTTACCCTTGTTCCACTCAGAAAACTTTCCTATCTTAGAATCGTTAAATAGAAGCGTTTGGCAATAATTTACGCTTAACATTTGTACTTTGGTGGTCTAGTTTATGAGTGGATGTCATGGTTTTGACCATCCATAAGTATAATTTTCATTTCCGTGTGTAAACAGATGACCTTCTGATTGAATTATGTTTCCAGTGATCTAGCCTATTTTGGTGGACATTTCGATCCAAGCTAATCTAGCCATTCTGTCTGGTCTGGTAATAATGATGAATGGTCCAAATAGGTGGGCCAGCAAGATTTGACGGTTTACACAATCTCGAGACCTTCGCGCAAAGCTGAAAATGGATAATCTACATCCAAAGGTCCAACTACCTACCTTCGAGCAGAGAGGGTATGATCACCTCCCTCTAATTTTATAGTTAAGATAGCACCCGGATCACCGTGAATGGCTTTGATTGTCCAAAAGTGGGCCATATGGACAAACTGAGGATAGACACTCCTTATTTTCTCTATTTTTTAGAATTTATTTTGAAAGGAATTGCATGAAGGTTACATTCCCATTTTTTATGGAAGGTCGCGATTTAAAGAAAGGAGCGGCCCCCATATTGATAACCGCCGGTTTGGAGATACCCTTGAAAAGTAAATAAATAAATAACGAACTCATTTCTCATTCTGTCTCCGGCCCCGCACGACTCCTCTGTTTCTCTCTCCGCCCCCGTACGACTCCACCTTCTTCTTCTTGACAGTTCAAGAGCTCTAAGAGATCGATCCTATCGATATCGAGAGACAGAGTCATTCGGCATTTGGAAGGAAAGCGCCTGTGTGCCCCTCTCTCTCTCTCTTTGATGGCGATACCATGGCCGCTGACCTTCTTCAACTCCACTCGCCCTCTCTCCACAGCCCCACCATCCGAACGATCGCATCTCCTTACCGGCCGTTACCTTCCAACCATCTCACCAATCGCCCTTTCCACTTCCCAACCTGCACTCCCCAACAAATCCCATCCCTTCATCACCACTCCCACAAAACCCCACAACCGACGGCTGAAAATCACAGCCGCCCACTTCAACTTCTCATTCCCACTGCTCATCTCTCCTCAAGAATCACGATCATTGGGGAATATGGACCTCGCTCTTCACAGCTGGTGCATTCGGCCTCTGGTACTACTTCCCACTCATCGAACCTGCCTTGATTCATTTCTCCTTTCCTCTTTTTATTTTGAGATTTTGTTTCAAAGATGTCCGTTTTGAAATGGGATCGGAAGGTCAGAGAAGACGAAAGTGCGGAGCGTGCTGAGTGGCGCCCTGGTCAGCACTCTGATGGCACTCGCCAAGACCAACCTCAACATCATTGCTAATGAGGTCCCGGTGTATTCTGTTGTCTTGGAGTATCTGCTGCCCATTGCCATTCATTTGCTGCTCTTCAGAGCAGATCTGCGTCGCATCCTGCAGTCCATCGGGGTGCTGCTTTTGGTCTTCTTGCTTGGATCAGGTTACTCTTATTAGCGAATAGTAGGGCTTTTGATAGTATTTTACTATGGAAATCTACCAAAATTGTATATGCCAGCGTGGCCCCACCATGAAGATCACCTCGTGCAGACATTAGGTTGGTACACTTGTCGGGTGGGCCACACATGTACATCAATTTTAGACTGTTGCTAGTTCTGATCTAAATCTCCAGTGTTTCTGTATGTGGTGGCCCACTTGTTTGGTGGACCGATCTGATTTTCGTGTTAGGTGATTTTCATTGTTTTGGTCCACTGTATGCAGTCTTGAATGTTCAAGGCATGACTCGTTTGCCCATGAACTAGGTTCGGGACAAACCATAAGTAGATTCTAAGAGGATAAGGTCTTTCATTAGATGTTTCTTTTATAATTAGAATTAAGTAGACAGGAAATGATTAAAAAGGGAAAGTAAAAACAACGATTAAGAAGGGTAAAAGATAGGATTGAAGAACGTTTCAATGTCGCTACATACTATTGTATCAGTTTGCAAGAGGGTTAAAAGCAAACCTGCCTCCAGGGATACAATAAGCCCAACCTCTCGATCTGAGAATTGTGTCCTTATATTTTCAAAATCAAATTGGGTGCCTACCAGAGAGAGAGAGAGAGAGAGAGAGAGAGGCTTGCATACGAGAATACTATACTAGAAAATCAACCTTTTATGAAGCTTAAAATATTCCTTTGTATTTCTGATGTGGGACTATTTTAAAAGATAAGAAAGGAGAGAGATGCAAAAAACACAAAGTCCTTTTCATGAAAACAAAACCACACCTTTTCTCATCTTTTCAGAACTTCCATTTTCTTATTTTAATACAAAATCCATCATTGTTTTCATATCTGCAAAATTGACATTGAGTTTTAATCAAATAAGTGGTCCATTTATTTATTTGTTTATTTTGAAAAACACTGAAACAAACTGTATTTAATCATCGAGTTATTTTAATTTTTAAGGTTTTTACCTTCATTACTTTTCTCCATTTGTATTATTTGAAAATGCAACAGTGATCAAGAGCCTCTGTGTGATGTAGAAGGTATACCAGTTTTGTAAACTTGCAAATTACATTATGTACTTCTTTAATGTAACTCTACAATTCACAAATTGAAAATTACCATCCTGCGGTGACCGCATCACTTCCTGGATTATTCATCTGTTTTGGGTGGAATCCATCCAACTTAGAGCTGTTTTTCAATTACAAGTTCTGATAATTCATATCTTCTACAGTTTCCCCTTTGAAAACTTGGAGGAGTTTCCCCTTGCTGATGTGTGTTATGAAGTAACCACAATTTTCAGCAAAAACCAGAAGGATTTATAACCACGGTCCTTTTTCTAAATGCTACAAATATGATATACGGAAACACATATAACACTGAAACAGCATACCACTTAATTTCACCGGTTGTAGCTATTGCAATTTTCAAATTTTGAACAGTAAATACAGGAACTCCCTCAAGCCTTATTATATCTTCTGTGGGATCATCTTAAGACGCTTCTTCACTGCTTTGACCTGAAAAAGAAGCAAATCATTCCATATAAATGGTACCGTATAACAAGAGAAGCTCCGTTTCTTACCAGTTTTCTGCTAGGAACAAATTGAAACATGTGAGGCCTTTCCTGCATAACAAATGGTAAACAATGTTGAAACTAGACCAAGGAAAATGATCATATAGTGATAGTCAACACAAATGGGTACATAAAGATGATGCAAGTAGATATATCATGTAATTAGCAATTTGGCAACTGAAATAAAATTGTTTATGGATCACAAAGTCTCATTTTCTAAAAGACTCTAATTGTCCAAAAGAAAATAAATAGTCCTGCAAGTCTGCACCATTCAATTGCTGACTGATACTACAGTAGAATTATGAAACATATGCAGCTTTGTTAGATAATATGTACTACAAGGAAGGTGGAAGAGAGTCAATCATCTGCACAAAACTTATTCTACTCACAATTATAGAGTCATTCTAAACCTCCTTGAGTTGTGGATACCTTATGGTTAGTTTACAATATTCTTGGAAATGTGACATCATTTTGTTATTTATGGCTAAACCAAGAAATTTCACATCAGAACCTTTTTCACGAGTCTCATGATCTTGCTCTTTAAACTGTAGAACACAGATAGACGTAGATATAGACAACCTATAATAATTGGATCATTCGGAAAAACTGGAGTACCCAACTCAGATGCTTGGATATTTACATAAGGAATCCGCTACACGGAGACTTGGAATTCTAATTCAAATGGGGTTTTGAACTCCTGACATAGTTTTGTTGAACCATTGTTTCTTTTTATCTTTTCTTTTCTTTCTTTTTCTTTTCTTTTCTTTCATTTTCCTCTTCTCCTTCTTCTTCTTCTTTTTTTTTTTTGACAAGATTGCTCACTCCATTCAAAAACTGTATAATGCAGGGGCATTTTCACACCGGGCTTGAGTGGAGTTGCTCCTGGGATGTAGGGGCACACTCGGGGTAGGCAGCCCGTGTAAGGCGAGTGGCTCGTGAGAGGGAGGCCCCACCCGTGTGATTTTGGTGGCTCGTGTGAGGTGGTACCCACGTGAGTTGGGGCCCACGAGGGGGGTTCGGCCGAGGTCCTAACCCATGAGATGTGGGGCCTGAGCTATGAGATAAAGAGATTAATTCGTCATGCTCTAACAGTTCGAGCTTTTAGAGCAGGTGGTTAATTGTCCTGCGTCAAATTGGTATCAGAGTGGGAGGTCTCGTGTTCGAGACTCCTCACCGGGGGTGATTAATGCGCATTTCACACTGGGCTCGAGTGGGGTTATCCCTAGGATGTAGGGGCACACTCGGGGTGTGTGGCCCATGTGATTCGGATGGCTCGTGTGAGGTGGTGCCCATGTGATTTGGGGCCCATGAGGGGGGTTCGACTGAGGTCCTAACCCATGAGATGTAGGGCCTGGGCTATGAGATGAAGGGATTGATTTTCCATGCTCTAATAGTTCGAGCTTTTAGAGCAAGTTATTAATTGTCCTGCATCAAATTGTTATCAGAGTGGGAGGTCTCGTGTTCAAGACTCCTCACCGAGGGTGATTAATGCAGGGACATTTTCACACCGGGCTCGAGTGGGGTTGCCCTTGGGATACAGGAGCACACTTGGGGTGGGTGGCCCGTGTGAGGCGGTACCCATCTGATTTGGGGCTCACAAGGGGGGTTCAACCGAGATCCTAATCCATGAGATGTGGGGCCTAGGCTATGAGATAAAGATATTGATTCGCCATGCTCTAACAGTTCAAGCTTTTAAAGCAAGTGGTTAATTGTTTTGTATCATTGTATCTGCTAATGAGGCACCTTATACGATTTTTTAATGTACTTAGATGATGCATGGTTTGTTTTAAGATTAAAATATGTAAGTGGTTGTTTTAAGTTATCAAATTTGAAGAAAAAAGTCAAACTTGTGAACTAGTTGCTATTTTCTATGGACTTTTTTAATTTTTTTAATTTTTTTTTTATCATCTCCTCACTTTATATAATGGATTAAGGGAGCTGTTGGTTTTATCCTCCATGAATTTTCCTTTTTTGAATTTTAAGCATGAACTCTTGCAAAAATTGCATGAACTTGCAGCTGTTGTCTCCTCTAAAATTTCGGTGCACTCACGAATGATCTAGGGCAATGTGTTCCGTATCCATTACGATACATCCATAAATGTCGATATGTATAGGTAATGGCCATGACTGTTATGCAATACGGGGGTGAAACGGGGCAGTTGGTTTTTTTGGACCGTATCGGCCGTTACTGTGGCCGTAAAAGCTGTTACGGTGCATAATGATCGTTACCCCCATAACGGTCGAAAAACAACCGCTTTTTTCTATTTAAACCTATTTCTCTCCTCAGTTTTTTCACTTTTCTCGTTCCGAAAAGTCTCCTAGATCATTTTACAAAAGATTTCAACCACTCTTACTAATGTTTTTAAGATTAAAACTATAAATTTAAGTGATTTGAGTGAATAGATCTTGAAAAAAAAAAATGGAAAAGTAGTATTTGTGCCTTTTTATTTCTAGTTGTAACGCTTGATTGTAATGTGTAAACATTAGATATATATAATCATGTTCACAAATTCACTAGACGGCCCGATACAACATTCTCACCAAATAGTGGACTGTTACATTATCATAGACATGTTCAAAATAAAAAATGAATACATATCTAGAATACTTACATTGTTCTGGATTTTCTACATATTTTTCATAATTTTTCGGTCAAAAGAACATTTTTAACCATTACGAGAGTCGTAATGGTCGTTAGGGCCAATACCTGTATCGGTAATGGTGGTGATTGTTACAGCCACCGTTACCAATACAACATACCTTGATCTAGGGTCATCTACTAATTGTTTTATGTGTCCAGATGGTACATTTTATTGCAAATATCCCTTTTTTTTTCTCTCTATTACTCAACCTGTGTACATCTTGTGCATGACCCTGCCTATGATTGATAATTGCAGTTCTTATCTTGGTTTCACATTGAATCTCTTATTTAGTTGGGAATCATTTTGCAAAGAATCATGGATTAGATCTACACAAGGTTGTGTTCAAACAGGCTATTGATGCAGGTCTCAAAGTTCAGTTCTGTAAAAGTGGACAAGCTTATGAATGTTGAACGATACTCCCATGTGATGCACATCAGCTTGACTGTGAGGTCTTTTGCTTTCAGTCATAAATGGATGGAAAATAGAACTTCGACAAAGTTCCAAAGTCTTACATATTACTTCTACGTGTTGTATCTGCCACTTGAAATTCTTGATACATATTGGCTAATATGATATGAATCTGTCAATAATCTGCTGACCTCTACCAAAATAAAAGGGTTTGGATCTTCCAATCTGATGGAGATTTGTAGGACATCCTCCATCTACAGTTCGGGCTCCAATCCTTTTATTTTAGATTACATCTTCTCTATGATTCTGGAAAGTTGCATTCCCGTGGGTTTTATCATGACAATGAACGTTGAGTGAGCAAACAAGCTCTAATTTAAATACCTTATTAGATGTCATTGAAGCTTTTAACACTGGATGTGTACTGCTTGGTAGCTATTGGCTCAAAACCTGGTAGAAAATTCAAGTATTTGTGTGTGTGTGTGTGTGTGTGTGTGTGTGCAGGTTACGAGGGACTTGTTGGATCATCTAACTAGCTGGGATGTTGGAACATAATTTATTGTTGCAGTTTGATGTAGACCAGTGTATTTGGAAAAGTTGCACCAGTCCTCTATCTAGACCAATGTATTTGGATGTAAGCTATTGCAGATTGCAATTTGTTATTGATTGTGCTTAAAAGATGAACTTCATTTCTCTGACTTACTGATCACAGTGCTATGAAGGGAAACAACTTTTTGAATTTGATTGGGCTCACATGCTAATATCTTGCCTTATATTGTTGTGGATGATTCGCAAAGAACAACACTTCATGATTGCCCGATGCAAAAATGAAGAAATTTACAGAAGATGCTATCAAATTCAAAATGGATGACAGCATGTGGATTCATAATTTTCACACTATCCTTTGCGTTTATGTTTTAATTGACATGAGCATAAAGTTTTAAGTTTACTGTTTTTTCTTTGGTTTTTCTATGAATGAAGCATACCTTCAATGTCATGATATTTCCTTTCCTGACTTTTTGCAGCTACTGAACTGTATGACTTTGAGGTTGAGAAGGTACATGTTGATTTCCCTAATTTTGATATTTGAAGATGGGCACTATGAGTTGCTGCTAATGTATTTAATTCTTTCGTAAGTTCTGTTTATTGATTTATTGCCGTAATATCCTCCATGTGGGGTTACCATTTGCCGGCACCAACTAAAACTGGGCCATCAACCCCCCCCCCCCCCCAATCATGTCCCTTCATCTCTATAACCCTCACAGGGAGCTTCTTATTCCCATTGATCTCTCTGTCCAAATAATTTGATCAATGTAAAATGGAGAAAATTGATCTCTCCTGCTTCTTCTGGATTATGCAGATTTGTCGTCCGTTCGCAGAACCGATCCGATGATAGCAACTTCAGAACAGTTGGATTTAAGATGGATGGATGGGATGGAGGTTGGATCAAGTTGGTTGGGAGAAGCATTTTTGGTTTTGCTGCTGCAGCTACCACTGTGATTGCCATCAGCTGCGATTCCTTGGGCCTCGTGGAGTCTCTCATCATCACTTTCCCAGCTTCTTGTGGAGAGCTTGATTGGCCTTGTGAATAGGATCGACAGGGCTTATATGGTCCTCAACGACTACGGTGCCAACAACTCCCTGCTAACTCTTTGGGAAGCCCTTCCATTCGTCGCTGTCGTTAGTGGACATGTTTGTCTCTCAATCAGTTTCCATATACTTTAGGTTCTTCATTTTTGTTGAGTTATGTGGTTTATACTTTGATTTTATTTCATTTGATTGCAGAATTCTGCAAAATCATTGATTTTAGAGAGCATCATCGGGCGTGATTTTCTTCCTAGGGGATCTGGTTGGAGTTCTGAATTTTTTATTCTTTTACTTTTATTTTTTATTTTTTTGAGTTTTTTCTATGGTGGATATTGTGGTATTTTTGAAGGGATTGTCACATGTCGGCCATTGGTTCTGCAGTTGCACAAGACAGACAAAGGACAGACGGAGCATGTTGAGTTTCTTCACTTGCCAGAGAGGAGATTTTCAGGTTTCAGTAAATCTTGTTTTTCTATTGCTTTGTAGATTTGATGTTTGATTTATGGGTCTTTTTCGCCCCGACATCTCCCCTACATTGTTGTTGCTTCTTGATTTTATTTTCATCTTGAATTCTCGTCATTCTAACTCAATGAGTACATGCATACAGCAACAAACACCTTCAAGTTGGCAGAGGAACTGCAAATGCGAAATAATTACTCTCTACTAGCATTGATCCAACTTGTTTTTTTTTATGAAATAAGGTATTTCCACCAAGCTCTTTTTTTAATAATTATTTAGTAAGTTGGTTGATTAGATTGTTGAATGAATACATGGATATGAAAAACTAACATTGAATCATGAGGGAATGGAAAGCTACAGATTTCATCAGTTACTCTGCTCTACTTTCTACTCCATGAATTTGTTTTTTTTTTTTTTTGTTTTTTTTTTTTTTTTTTTGCGAAATTCAATACGGTGGTTGATGAAGGATTTATTTATTTATTTATTTATATGATGAATTCCACCCCATTTTCTCCATAATCAAGAAAATTAGAATTCCTCAAAAAATCATTTTCGCTTGAAGGTATTCAACTCGGACCTGTTCGCAAGCGCAAATTGGGTTAACTTTGTACATGAGTTTGTCCCTCATTCTGGGATCTTTTGTTGCAAACTTCTCTGGAAAGTAGAAATTAGCTATTGTTTCTAGCTTTTAATGCATTGATGATATAAAAAAATATATTCTTTTTTTTTATGGGATGTGATTGTAGGATGTGCATTTCCAATATATTAACTGTAAGCTGCAGCTATCTTTGCTATCTACTAAAAATTTTCAGTAAAATTATTCTTATTCAATGTATAGAATGTGATTTTTCTAACAAAAAACAATTGAGGCAATAACTTATAATGCATTTTGCATATTTACAAACAAGTCCGTCTGCAAACATATTAGATAGAGAATGTTAAAAATTCACCCTACAAAAAAACCAAGGAACTTGTAACATTATGGTTAAGTTGGATTTCTGCCACCAATAACAATCCAGCCTCCGGTGATGGTAAACAATCTCAAACTTTAATTTTCTTTTGATCTTTTTTCCCAAAAAAATCCAATTAGATTCTTGTTTCATGTACTTAAAACATTACTAACATTTCTTACTAACTTAAGCATCTGAAATTAAAAAAATGAATATGAATGCCTTATTAACATTATTTTTTATAGTATTTAGCAGCAACTGGCAATGAGTATTGGTGCAACTCTTGTGACAGTGTGCTAGCAGTCTGTAGTGCTAAATCCTCTGTTTGTTGCAACTTAAAAGTAGTCCATGGGGATCCATATGCACTGATGAGCACAGGACTTGCATGTCATCATAACACTTTTTCTTTTTTTTTTTAAAAGACAACGATTGTATTAAGAAAAGAGAGAGATACAAAAAGGAGGGAGAGTCTGCAGAGATTGCAAACTCCCTAAACTCCAATAAAGCTAAGATCACTATCCTTCCAAGAATCTACATAAGAGGCCCATTCAATTAAGAGACGCTTAGACTTGGAGATAACAACATCAACCGAGTTAGAATCGTCCAAGAAGCACCTACTATTTCTTTCAACCCACACGGACCACCAGGTAGCAAGGATTGCCATCCTCCAAAGCCTGGTTTTCTTCTTGCCAATTTTTACCCCATGCCAAGCAAACAAAAGTTGG
Organism: Magnolia sinica; assembly: GCF_029962835.1. Lineage (NCBI taxonomy): Eukaryota > Viridiplantae > Streptophyta > Magnoliopsida > Magnoliales > Magnoliaceae > Magnolia > Magnolia sinica. The sequence continues at coordinate 79,840,075 of NC_080581.1, forward strand.
GCCACCGTTTTGGGAGCGCACCAAGAAATATTGAACCGAAAGCAGAATTCGGACCAGATTCTGGATATAAAAGAACAGTGCAGAAGGAGGTGGTCTACTGTTTCTTCGTTCCTCATACAGCAGAGGCAGATGTTAGCAAACAACATCCCCCTTTTTTTCAGATTATCTACAGTTAGAATCTTCTTCTTACTGACTAACCACCCGAAAACGACGATCTTAGGGGGAGCCGGATATCTCCAGATATGCGAGGGCTGCTGAGAGACTGTGGTGAACAAGTTACTGTGAATCAGCTGATAAAGCGTTTTGACAGAAAATCTGCAAGACTTATCCAATCTCCAGATTAGCTTGTCAACGTCTGTCTGTGAAGGCCTGACCGAGTAAATGACTTCCAGAAGGGCTGTATATTCTGAGACCTCCCAATCTTGTAGATTCCTTCTACAAAGGAAATTCCAAACTATGTTGTCTCCAACAACAGAATAGCAGTCAGCCACGGAACTATCTTTATGGGAGGCTAGAAGATAGATTTTCGGAAATCTTTCCTTGAGAGGGGCCTCCCCCAACCATATATCTTCCCAAAAACTGACATTAGAGCCCTTTCCAAGTTCGAAGCCGACGCCTTTGAGAACCATCTTTTTCATTTTAAGAATGTCTTTCCAAATGGCCGATGCCCTGTAAGTCGAGGAGTCTTTAGTCCACCATTCTCCCTCTGATTTGCCATATTTGCTTTTGATAATAATGTTCCAAAGATTTCCATTTTCCAACCCTAATCTCCATATCCATTTCCCTAAGAGAGCCCGATTCATCGACTTAAGGTCTTTAACCCTTGCACCTCTTTCTTGAATTTGGTTGCACACTTCTTTCCATTAAATGAAATTTTTTCTTGTCTTCCTTGCTGTGCCAAAGGAAATCCCGTCTAAGCTTTTCGAGAGTATCCAACACCGGTCTTGGGCATCTGAAGACAGACATAAAGTACAACGGTAAGTTGGATAGGGCCACTTTAATAAGGGTGAGCCGACCTCCCAATGATAGATAACGGACTTTCCATCTGGCAAGATAAATCTGGAACCTTGCTATGACTTTCTCCCACAGGTATATAGGAGGCAAACCAAAACAAAGGGGAAGGCCAACAAAGAAAGAAGGGAGAGTGGTTGCCGTACAGTCGAAAACTTCAACAAAAGAATTAAGCTCCTCTGTCTTCAAATTGATCCCATACATTTTTTATTTTGCTAAGTTGACTCGCAGACCAGATACGACTTCAAAGCATCGAATCGTAGTATGCGGGAAGTCCACCTTATCAGAGCTAGCTTCAGAAAAAATCAGTGTCTCATCCGCAAACTGGATGTGAGAAATCGGGTTAGACATACCTTTCAATCTACATCCACAATGGAGACCTTCAGCTTGACCTTTATGCAGCAACTTGGACAGGGCTTCACCTACTATCAGGAAAAGAAATGGAGATAGGGGATCTCCTTGCCGTAAGCCCCTCGAGCTTTTGAAGAAACCGTGCGAAGATCCATTGATAAGGATCGAAAAGGAGGCCGATCCTATGCTTGCTTTCATCCATCCTCTCCATTTGACCCCGAATCCCATCCGCAGCATCATGTAATCTAGGAAGTCCCAATCTACGTGATTATACGTTTTTTCAATATCCAACTTGCATATAATATTCTTGGACCCGGACTTGAGACTAGAATCCAAGCATTCGTTTGCTATTGGAGTGCAATCCACAATTGCCTACCTGGAATGAAAGTACTTTGATATCCTGAAATGATCTTCCCTATCACCTTCTTGAGCCTCGACGTTAGAACTTTAGCCAGAATTTTGTATGGCCCCCCTATCAAACTGATCGGTCTAAATTCTTTGAACATAGGTGCCCCTGCAATCTTAGGAATCAGAGCTATGAAAGTACTCCCAAGACCTTTTGACAGCTTAGATCTGCTATGAAATTCGTTGCAAAAATCCAGCATATCTGGTTGGATAACCTCCCAGAAGGATTGAAAAAACAAGATGGGAAAACCATCGGGGCTTGGAGCCTTGTCACTCCTTAAGGCTTCAATTGCCTTCCACGCTTCTTCTGCACAGAATGGGGCTTCGAGCTGAATAGCATTTTCTGGGGATATGGTATCCATCTGAAGGTGATCCAGCCGAAGTCCACACCATTCTTCTCCCTTAAGCAGCGAGGTGAAGTACGAGATGGCCTCCTCCACAATGTTGTTTTTGTCTTCTATCCGTTCGCCATTGACCACAATGCTACTAATTTTGTGATTCTGGCGCGCATGTTAGCAATATTGTGAAAATAGCTAATGTTCTTGTCTCCCTCCTTTATCCACTTAGCTCGGGATTTTTGCTTCCAAGAAATTTCCTTTTCTAAGGTCCTCGCTGAGAGAGATTGGATCAGCTGAATTCTTCTGGGCAACATATCGGTGGACATTGAAGAAGTTTCAGCTTCCTCGTTAATCCTTTGCAGCTCTGAGAGGAGAGAGTCCGTTTCCGATTCCCTTGCACAGAATTCCTTCTGCTTCCACTGCTTCAATTTGACCTTCAGCCGTTTGAGTTTAGAAAATAATCTGTAGCCTGGAAAGCCCTGCACCTGGAAACCAGCCCACCAATCAGAAATCATGTGGTGAAAACCTTCAATTAGCAGCCAAGAGGAATCGAATTTGAAGGGTTTCTAGCCCCAATTCTGCTCATCAATAGACAGAAGAACAGGATTGTGGTTTGACGTGACTCTAGGAAGAACCGACTGAAAAATCGATGGGAAGATGTCCAGCTAATCGGGAGAAATCACGAATCTGTTTAGACGAGACTGAATAGGAGTAGCTCTCCCATTGGTCCATGTAAATCTAGACCCAAGCAAAGGGAGATCCAGTAACTCGTGATCTTCAATCCAACGCGAAAAAGCAACCATCGCAAGAGTGATCTTATTCCCTCAGGATTTTTCTTCAACAAATCTGGTAATGTAAAAACTCCCACGAAACAGCAAGGGCCAGCGAAGCTCTGATTAATAGAACTCAATTCTTCCCCAAATTCTTTTCTTTTGGCATCCTGAGAAGGACCATAGACTGAAACTATAAGAAAAAGACGACCGGAAGCTAACTCTTGCAAAGTAACTGAAAACGAAAAGGAGCCAATCCGGTTGGACTGCATAGCTCACTTAGACGATTGCCAAGCCATCAAAATGCCACCAGAGCTACCTGAGGAGTCCAAAACCACCCATTGAACACCGCTAGACTTCCACAGACAACCCATCAGATTATCATCAAAGTGGGGGACTTTGGTTTCTTGGAAGCAGATAATATCTGGGTTATTCCTAATACAAATTTCTTTGATGAGTCTTCTTTTCTGCTTAGACCCCACTCCCTGGACATTCCTAGAGATCATCTTCATTGGGCAACTGATCTGCCCCGATTATCCATCTCCTCTGAGTTGATGCTAAGGGGATTCGACCCTTCGGGAAACGACGCAAGACACTTTAATTCTCTGTTGCTACAAGACCTGGAGAGACGATTTCGAGGGGATTTTAAGGCCGATAGGGGTCTTCCTCGAGACTCTACGCACTGGAATAAGGCAATATAATCCTCAAGACAATCCCCAAAGGATAGACCTAAGGATCTACCTACATGGCCGATTGCGTCCCTAATTCACTTCTTCCTTTGGATGGTATCAATCACCTTTGCCCTGTGAGTTTCATCTGGATAATTATGGGTGCTCCCTGACTGGAGATCCTTTGCCGTTTCGATTCGGATTTGCAGAGGTTCGGCTTCGATAACTACCTCAGTAGGATCTTCCTGAAATAGCGTGAGGAGCCCTTGATCTGTCCAATCTGAGAAGGACGAGATAGGAGAAGACTGAATGGAGATTGGAGGAGGAGGATTTTCCGACTGCATGGAGATGTTGTCGTATTCGACGATGTCTTCACCCACCCACGATCGGGTAACGGCGTCAGTCTGGAGAGCCTGCTTCTTTTCTCAGGCCATCTGTAGCGAAGTCGTCATCCCCCTCTGGAATGGTAGGAGGATGAGACTTCGGTCTGAGATTTGATCATGATGAAGGGGTATGATGAGGTTGAGCGATTCTGAGGGAGCGCGACCCGAAAAAGCAGTCGAGATCCGATAGCCTAAGGACACAGGGTCCGAATAAGACGAAACAAAATCGAGTTTGGGTCTCGATCGAACAAAAGAGTGATTCTCTGCGAGCCGTCCATGTGGCAACAATCTATTGTCTCTAGGACTGCACTCAGACGTGTTCGAGAAGGCAAGAGCCTTGAGCTGATGTGGCAAAATCTCCTCCGAAAGAGAGGCAGTGCCGCACATGCCAAGCGACTCGCGGTTGGAGTGATTTATGGTTGCCTCTCCACGTGTATCGATTTCGTCAATGGACGGCGCTTGAGTCACGGGATGAATACCACGTGTCTGACAATGAGACTGGGCTCTGCCAAAGTCATCGAGTGCACCAGCTGGACAGAGAGGACTGGGGTTTGGTGTTTCATGAGAGTATGGAGATTGTGCTCCTTTCACGGAAATGACTAGCCTGGAATGTGGGAAGGGTTCCCTAAGCTTCTAGAGATCTCCCCATCTCGGGGTAGGGTCGTCCTTTGCTTCCCTCTGCAGCGGCATCTTGATCTGTCTACCTTCCGCAAGCACCTGAATGTGGGTCGGGAGGGGATCTCCCTTGTTTCTGCATACACGGACTCTGGCCACAACCACCTCCTCCCCATCCCTGGTTTTGGGGTCCAAATCAATAAAGGAACCTAAAACCGAGGCCGCCGATATGAGAAATTCTTCGTACCAAAGTTCAAGTGGAATTCCCCATATGAGAATCCAGACATCTTCCCCTCCGAAGATAGAAAATTCTTCCCAAGATTGCACTCTAATGACTGGTCCATCTTTGTGGAGAGCTCCTGCCACTATCAGAGTACTCGGATTAAAACCGGAGCATACCTTAATCCACAGCTCATTGTAACCGATGGGTTTGATTGTGAATTGCTCCGGATTGATTCTACAGCAGCTATCGATCCAGTCTCTGACTTGAGAGATGGAAGCCCCCTCTCTGGTGGTGATCACCACCGAATCCTGCAGCGCCTTCTTGGAGAGGTCCAGGCGATCTTGGCTGATATGTAGGTTGTGAGTAGGTTCGAACTCTTCAGGAATGGCTTTCTCTGGTTCCTTTCTTTTTTCTTTCTGTGATCTACTGGGCTCTTGAGGCAGAGACGCCTTCACTGAGCCAAAGGGGTTGGTGAGGGCTCCTTTAAAGGAGATAGCGTTGCAGCGGGGAGGGTCAGTACATGTGATCTTCCTTTGAATCCCCATGGATACCGCGGAGATTCGAGATGAACTCCTACGATTTCGATATGGACCAAACCTGGCTCTTTGAACCAGCAGTGGCATCCCTCCGAAGCGTTCTCCATGCAACATGAGAACGGCTCTGGAGAGTTCTTCCTTTAAACTCATTCTAACGAGGGCAAACCCTCTGTATTGACCTGTCGATCTATCCCTTGGCATAACCACTTCCATAACTGCATGAACTCCTTCCTTTGAACTCATCATAATGCTTACTGTGCATCGCCTTTGTATTCTTTTTTACAAAAGAGTTACCAAAGGTGCACTTGGTGTTTTTAGGATTTGGTTCATGAGGGAGAAGAAGTATCTCATCCATCATTGTTATTGCTAAGTTTGTAATAAGAACTGTCTTTGTTTTGTAACAATTTATGATGAATCTGCACGAAAGTAGGTGTGTTGTCAGCACTACAGATTTTACCTGTTCCCTGTTTTGCATAGCCTTTGGTTTGCTCATTTAAAATGTGGTGCTATATTTTGGTTTTGTAGGTTAGTTTGAGAAAAGTGTTCATGATCAACAATTAATTTGATTTTGGGAGAAGAAAAAACCCTTTTAAGTAATTCTTAACTGATTCGCCTGAAGCTGGTGCTTCCCTGATGCACCATAACCATTGCATGGTTACTACACCCCATGCATCACGCATTGTTATAAAGATTAAGCTTTCCACTAAAGTTGAAATACTACTTTCTCACGTAAAGTAACCTGGAACATTTCTAGAAAGTATAAAAGACAATGAATCTCCTTTAAACTCTCCCAAAGTTTAGTATTCACCTAATTAGGATAAAACTCCCACATTCCTACATAAGGGTATCCAAACCAAACCTTTACCATATTTGTATTTTTCCAAACACAGGTTTCAGGAAATACAAAACCAACCATCCTTACAAAAGTACTAGAATATGGGTGTCTAATCCTTATTGCCTAACTGGAAAAGAACAATCTGTAAATCCAGGAAAAGGGACTCTGTAAGTCCTTGTAAGCATATGTCAGGAGTAAAAGTATGTTCTGTCTACTAAAATTTTGAATAAGGCAATGTTTCTATTCTATATTTGTATGTAGACCAACATGGCAAATTCTTTTGACAATATGCCACGAAACAAAACTGATCCATCAACCAAAATGTAGTGGTAAAATATCTATTTTTTTTTTCCTTCCTTGTATTTGTCTTTTTAATGCTTTTCCATTCCGGGAAACTTTGAAGAACGTATTGGAAATTGGATATCCAAGAGATGACACTAGATATGAAAATTCACCTCAATCGGAGTATATTGACCTCCCCCAGTACAGGCAAGCAACACGTGTGTTCGCAGCAACCATTACTCACCAACAGCTTTGATTCTGTTCACTCATCATTACCTCCTAGCTTTGCCACACTGCTGACAAGCTGTTCAACAGAAAATTTTAAGGTATGATATACAAACAAGAAGTGTTGTAGTCCTGACATATTGCTGTGTAGATTTTCTTTTGTACATTGTTCAAAGAGCTTGTGGCCTGACTGAAAGCTTGGTTGAGTTGACATGTTCAAAAAGCTGGCAAAACATTCCAAGTTGATGATTTACTTAAAGAGTATTAGTAGTTTCAACCCAGCAAGTTTCTGGCTTGTTGAAACTGAAGTGAAACTTTCAGTTTCTTCTGGGAATTGCTGGCATTTTGTTTGGTATCATCCTTTTGTTGATTCCGTTAACTCCTTCACTGCTTCCAACACAAGGAAAACCCAATTGAAATTGGTCAACTTTTGGCTTGTATTATTGGTTTCTGTTGGCTTGTAATTGAAAGGTCTCCTTCACGGTTACACTTGTAATCTGTTTTCTCTCTGTACCAATTTCTTCTGACCAAGGTTTACGAATGTTGCAGAGGCACCTGAACCAATGGAAACAGAATTCATGTTCTAAATCATTGTATTGTTTTTTCTCTTTACTATTCAATTTCTTTGATACAATGTTCCTGCTACTCCAATATATGTTTATTTATTTATTTTGTTCTTTTTGGTAGCAGAGATACTTGTTGGATTCTTTTGATTACACAACTAGCTCAAAGTATTTGTTAGAGTCAGAACCTATATCGAATAATTTGATTACACATTGGATTGCAGGGATATGGAACACAAAGACGATCAGCCCAACAATGCCATCCATGTTCAACAAGCTAATGCATGAAGTGGCTCGATGAGAGTGCAAACCAGTTCGGTCATCTACGTTTCGTTCAGCAGCGTGGTGAAGTTAGGAGTGGACCACATGGAGGATTTTTATTTATTTTTATGTATTCAAGACCATTTTCAACTTATTGTTGTAAATAATTTATATTTCTTACTATAAAGTAATACAATTTTGGTTTAATAATCATTTTTAATTGTACCACAACATTTTTTAGGCTACAAATATTTTAAAAAATACAAGTTCCAATCAAATAATAATAATTTACTGGCTTTTGTTGCGGTTTGCATGGCTTTTAACGGCGCTTCTCAAACATTTGCCGACGCTTCTCAAACCTTTGTTGTGCTTTGGAAGACATTTATCGACACTCAAACAAACTTTTATTTGATGTTTTTGATGTTCCTAGGATCTTTTTCAATGATTACTGTTGGCCAGCAACAGTGCTTCCGAGGGCTTTTACCCGTGTTTGGACAGATTTTTGCCGGCGCTTTTTCAGCTTTCCCAGACGTTTTTTTAGTAATTACCAATGGCTAGCAGATGCGCCGGAAAAAGGAAAATGGGCACTGGAAAAGTCTACTCGATCACAGTGGCCAGAAAAAGTGCCGGTAAATGATGATGAGCACTGCCGGCGCACCTTTTTTCAGCACTGAGTAGCTATTTTCACATTTACCGGCGCTTTTGACTGCCGATAAAAGTCAATTTTCTTGTAGTGTATTTAAAAATCAATTTCAAACCTCAAAGAAAAAATGCAAAGAAGGATTTAAAGGTAACAGCAAGATGCATCATAAAAATTTGGGAAGAAAACCGTAATGGTCCATTCATCCGGTAGGTTACCATTGAACTGAGTGAACGGCCAGTGGTCCAACTCAATCTATGTGTATGTCCAGCCTATTAATGGGTTGTTCTAACTTATTTCATCAAAAAATCCTCGTGGTAAAGCCACTAGATATACAGGTATGCATGATGAGAGATGCTTCTGTCATTTTAAGATATTAATATAAGTAGCCCAGCCAAGGGCAAATGCATATATCCTGCACTCACACCAAAACATACAAGACTTCTTGTGTGACATGCAACAATTCCTGTAGGCTAGACTCTTAGTAACAATATAAAATCATGCCTAAAATTTCTATGTTAACAATGTGTGGTCTGCTTGTTTTTTGGATCAAGATGACTCTTGGAATGATATCTATTCATCCTAATTAGACTAGTTTGATGATCGGATTGGATAGAATATACACACCATTTAGGCCACACACATAACCTATGGTGGGTGTCCCCTCTTGCATTATTTCTTGTGTTTAGGCCCAACTCAGTTGTGGATGGAGATGAATTTTTGTCTTATGTCCTAAAATATCAGGTAAACCTAATTTAGGAACTGGATGTCAGGCACACAAAATAGTGGGCTTAGGCCCACCTTAAAGGCATGCATGATAATCATGCATATCCATTCATTAGGTAGACAATACTGTAGAAAACTATATATGATAAATAAATAAATAAATACTCAATAATACAAGTGTGGCCCACTTGATGATCTTTAGGTTGGGACCTACCTTTCTAGGGATGGGTGTCATATATATTGTCACTTTAGTTATATAAATTCTTAAATGTAAGGGAGCAACCTACTGTTGGTGTGAAATTTGGAGTTCCAAATTATGAGAAAAGCATGAAATCCTTTTATTTTTGCACGTTCCCTTTGAAAAGTGCCCATGATTTGCAAATGGTCTCATTTGCTAAGCCCTCATGTCTGTGCAATAAGCTCATGTATGGCAACACATGTTGCAACATGGGATATAAGTGTGAGATCCAATCCATCCATTAGGTTGGTCTGACCTTTTACATGTTTTCCTAAAATAAATCTAGTCCACTAAGCATGTGGCCCCTTAAAAGTAGATCAACCTGATTCTTGGGCTAGGGAATGAATATGGTGATATTTTTCTGATGGATGGTTGGATTTTGGCTTCATAGTTCCATGCTGGCATTATGGCATGTAGATGAGCTTTGCTGCACATGCATATGGGCTTAGCAAAGCTCTCGAAAGTTGATGGATGTGAGATTGTAAATGGGAAAGAAAAAGTATGATTTGTAACCCACCACCAACAACTATTAATTTGGGTATATTTGATACATTAATCAACACTTCCTTTTCCCTTATGGTAGCTAACAGGTGTGTAGAGTTAAGCACTTGGACACAAGCATCCAAAATGAAAATTAAGCTAATAACTTATCTCTCTGCATCAGGTAGGATACATTTTTTTCCGTTTATTCTTCTTTACAAAAAGGTGGGAGCTCACCACCTGTAAATTTATTGATATGGAAAACAAATACAAACAAGAAAAAAAACAAAACAAAACAAAAAAACAAAAAATCCAAACAAAAGCAAGGCTAAACCAAACAAAATCAGCCACCTCAAACCAGTAGCGTACATATCTAAACATTTCTTGGAGAAGCTAGGAGCCATGAACAACCATAACTTAAATCCATTTATGGTCATCGCCTTAGAGCAAAAATTGCTGAGGAAAAAAAATCAATGGAAGTATCTTATTATAAATTTATTGCATTCTTTCCTTCCCTTTGCCCATAATGTTAAGAGTCTAGAAAAGAACTCATATTCCTGCTTCATATCTGACTCCAAATCCTATCCACATGAATTTTCAGTCCAACTCTGAATTTGAGTATTTTCAAAGTTTGGTTTGTATTACTGATGGTGGTGTAATGCATTTTCTCAATAGTGGAGGTCCATATAATCCCGAATTTCTTTGGAATGATTCATTTGTAAATGTAAAAAACTGTTTAATTTGTGGTATGCTTCCACAAGGTGATTTTGTGAAAGGTTCAATATCGAGATGAATGTTAGCTTTGTTGGTTGTCAAGAAATCTCTCCTGAGATATTGATATAATCCATCCATATGTGGGACTTCCTTTTATATTTATTTATTGCCAAACCATGGTTAGGATTTTCTGATAAAATTGATTCTTTAGAACCGTAAGCAATAGATGATGGGCCTAACAGATGGATGGCTCACTGCTGAATAGGCCCACTTTCCCATAAATTTTGTTCACTGTCGATGAAATAGTTATTATTCAGATGGTATGAATCATCTTATTGGTGAGATTTTTACATGGTGGCCTAAGAAATGTGTTATGGACGTAATGCACAGTCCATATTGCTTGGTTAGACTGGCCAAGTGTCCCCTTGCAAGTAGAAAACTGCATGTTATGGTGCCGTGAGAGCAAATGATGATTTGCACACTTCTTTTTGGCATCACAAAAGTCCAACTCAAAAATCATCAAATGGTAACAAGTGATTACTCTTACACTCCACATACATAAATGTGGGAAGGTGAAAGAAGTTTGCGTGTGATGATCCAAAAAACACAAAATATAAAAATATACATAAAACACTACTCTTCTTCTTCTGAACGTTTGCTTGGCCCACATTTCTGTAGACCATTGGGAAAAGACCACTGGCTAGGTAGGCTACATTGGTTAGATCATCCAGCTCATAGATTGAGTTATCTTGTTGCTAAGGTGGGCCAAAATTTGAAAACAAAGAGACAGCTGAGACATTTCTTTTTTTCTTTTTTGCAGAAATGTGGGAGCACACCACATGTAATTTTATTTATTTGAAAGTGTTCCGTACAACCATTCAAGCAGGTGCAAATGCAACAAACAACTGCCGCATATATGATAAAGACCAAGCAAAAACATAAAATTACAATCTTGTAGGCACAAACTATACAAACATACTTACCCTAATTCCAATCCTCATACCATCATTGCTATTTAGAAAACACCATGGAAGGAAAAATCAAAGCAAGCATTCCATCAACAAATATATAAAATTCTCTCCTTCCCTTCCTCGAAAGTGCTAGAGTCCAGAAAAGCATCCCCACACCTGCTCCATATCCAACTCCAAATCCTATCCACATTAGTTCCCAATCATATTTCCTTTCAGATTGCAGTGTTGATGGAGTAGACGATGGTGCACCGTCGGCATCTTTGCATTTCTTTGATAGTGGAGGTCCACACAATCCTAGATTTTCTTGGAATGATTCATTTGTGAATGTAAAAAATTGTTTACTTTGTGGTATGCTTCCCACAAGGTGGTTCTGTGAAAGGTTCAATACTGAGAGGAATGTTAGCTTCGTCAACTGCCAAGGTATCTCTCCTGAGATATTGTTTTGTGAGAGATCCAATGACTCTAGCATTGCTAGATTCTCAAGTGATGTTGGAATTTGGCCCGTGAAACCGTTGTGCGACATATTGAGTAGATGTAGCGACTTGAGAATCCCTATAGATTTTGGAATATCCCCTTGAAAATGGTTGTTTGAGAGATCAACTGTTGTGAAGATGGATAGGATCTTGAAGAGTTCCCTGTCTAGTCCTTTGATCATTACTGTCACCGTGTCTTTATAGTATATCATTTTTATTGGTCCAAGTAGGGTTCTATGAAGGAAAGATTGAGATTTATCCTCATCTATCATTGCCTTCCAATTCTCAAACATATTTGATGGCAAAGCACCCATGAAACTATTAGAAGAGAGGTCAATGATCTGCAACATTGGGAAGCTTTGATTTGTTTGTGAAAGTATAATGGGGCCATGAAATTTGTTGGATTTTAAGACAAGAATGCGTAAAAGGGGCAAAGCTTCTATCCATGATGGAAAGGTGTCATTTATTTGATTGTTTCCAAGGTTTAATACCTCCAACATTTTGCAGTTGGCCAAAGACCTTGGTACTTGGCCCTCCAATTGATTCCCACTGAGATCAAGCGTTTGTATGCTGCATCCCTCTTTAAATGTCTGAAGTAAGGTGCCATTGAAAGCATTTCTTTGAAGATTCAACACGCTAAGGGTACCACCAATCTCACCCAAACATGGTGGAATCTGACCAATGAAGTGATTGTGAGATAAATCAAGGACTGTTAGGGATGTTGCATTGCAAATTGATCGAGGGATTTCACCATCAAGGCTATTGTTTGAAACTGAAAAGAAAAAGATGGAAGGTGGTGGGATAGGAAGTGAGCCTTCTAGCTTGTTGGAGCTAATGTCCAGAACACTTAAGTAACTCAACGAAAGATGGGGAGATGGTTCCATTCCCTGCAGAACATTGTGAGAAAGATTTAAATAGGCTAAAGACCCATTGCCAACCTCCCATATCCATTTGGGTATTTCACCACTAATTTTATTGTAGGAAAGGTCCAAGTGCACCAACTTCTCTTGATTTCTCAAGAAATTTGGAAATGTGCTGATGTTGCAAGAACATAACAACAAAGATTGAAACTGGGGGATGGAAACAAATGTGGAATTACCACTGCCATATTGGACTGACAAGTTGTTATCTGAAAGATCCAGATAGGAAAGTTTTTTGAGGTTTTGAAATAAGCCTAGCTCCACAACACCACTGAAATTATTGTTACCCAAATGGATGTACTCCAGCTTTGAAGAAGAGGCATTGTGGAACTCACCAAGTTGACCGCTAAGTTGGTTACCTCCAAGAAACAACATTTGTAACGATGGGAGTGAAAGCAATGATGATGGAATGGTCCCATTGAGCAAATTATTCCATAAGATGATTTCTTTGAGATTCAGAAGCTTGTTTCCAGATGAAGAAGGAATTGGGCCGCTCAATTTATTGGATGAAAGATACAGAGATTGCAGTTTGGTAAGGTTCCAAAGTGAGGATGGTAATGATCCTGACAAGTTGCAATTGCGGAGGTCTAACTCAGTCAAGAATTTGAGATTACCGAGAGAATCTGGTAACTTTCCTGATAATCCAGTGTATGAAAGGATCAATCGCTGTAGAGTATTGTTTTGAGGGAACTCCGGCAAATTGATTGCTACAAGTGGATTGTCTGATATGTCGATGATTTGTAGATTTGGCAGCTGGAAAACACTTTCAGGGAATTTTCCATGCAATCCACACTCTGTAAGGAGCAGGGATGTCCAGGAGGATAAGTTGCCTATGAAATTGGGCACTGCAGAGGATAGATTGTTTCCACTGAGGTCGAGTTCAGATAAGAAATGGAGCTGTGAAAGGGAAGAAAAGATGGAGCCTGAAAGACCACAATCTATTAAGATCAACTTGCGGAGACTCCCTGGGAAGCTGGGCACTGCAGAGGAGAGATTGGTATTGCTGAGGTCGAGTTCAGATAAGAAATGGAGCTGCAAAAGGGAAGAATAGATGGAGCCTGAAATATCACAATCTTGTAAGATCAACTTGCGGAGATTCCCTGGGAAGCTGGGCACTGCAGAGGAGAGATTGTTTCCGCTGAGGTCGAGTTCAGATAAGAAATGGAGCTGTGAAAGGGAAGAATAGATGGAGCTTGAAAGATCACATTCTTGTAAGATCAACTTGCGGAGACTCACTGGGAAGCTGGGCACTGCAGAGGATAGATTGTTTCCGCTGAGGTCGAGTTCAGATAAGAAATGGAGCTGCAAAAGGGAAGAATAGATGGAGCCTGAAATATCACATTCTTGTAAGATCAACTTGCGGAGAGTCCCTGGGAAGCTGGGCACTGCAGAGGATAGATTGTTTCCACTGAGGTCGAGTTCAGATAAGAAATGGAGCTGTGAAAGGGAAGAAAAGATGGAGCCTGAAAGGTCACAACCTGGTAAGATCAACTTGCGGAGACTCCCTGGGAAGCTGGGCACTGCAGAGGAGAGATTGTTTCGACTGAGGTCGAGTTCAGATAAGAAATGGAGCTGTGAAAGGGAAGAATAGATGGAGCCTGAAATATCACAATCTTGTAAGATCAACTTGTGCAGACTCCCTGGGAAGCTGGACAATGCAGAGGATAGATTGTTTCCGCTGAGGTCGAGTTCAGATAAGAAATGGAGCTGTGAAAGGGAAGAAAAGATGGAGCCTGAAGGAAGACAAAATCGTAAGCTCAACTTGCGGAGAGTAGGGAGTGGCAAATCTAAGGTCTGGCCCTGCAGTAAGATGTGTACCCAGTCCAGATAGAGTTCACTCAGATTGGACAGGTTTTGGACGACTGCTCCAATGCTTGGGTTTTCGAGTTTCAGGTCTTCAAAGGATGAACCATTGTCATATTCATTGTAAGAAAGATCGAGAGAAACCAAAGTGGTCAAGCGGGAGATTTCCAGTGGGATTTGGTCATAAAAGGATAACGAAGAGAGGTTGAGATGGGTCAACCTGGTGAGCTGGTCAAACCCAGATGGGAATGGAGAGTGATCGAAGTAATTGTAAGCGAGGTTGAGCCTCTGGAGGCTCCGAAGACGAAAGAGGCTTTCAAAATCAATCCGACCAGAGATATGGAGCTCACTGAGGTCGAGGCTGATCACGTGACCAGTGGGTCCATCGCACGTGATGCGTTCCCAAGAGCAGCAATCGGTATTGTTTGAATTCCAAGAGGGGAGAGTAGAGAGGGTGTAATCATCAATGAAGTTAAAACGATGCTTGAGGTGGAGTAAAGCAGAGAAGTGATGATGGTTGCATTGTTGGGTAGTGAGAAAGAGAAGAGATGATAAAAAGAAGAGAATGAGAAATGCTGGGTGGTTTTTAGAAGAAAAGAAGAGAGCCATTGGTCAATAATAGATGGGTGTTGGGAGTTTGGGATGTGTAGGAATAGGAAGCGTCAGCTTTATTTATAGACAAAAAGTGAAGAGGTTACTACTGTTAAGGCTCATACGTGTGAAATACGAGAGCCGCTCGTGGTGCCCGTTTGATTTTCCAAATTCCAATATATGTGGGGTCCACCATGAAGTATGTGGCTTATCCACACCGTCCATTCATTATTTCAGCCGAATTTAGTTCATTAGAAAACAATTGAGGAAGATCCAAATCTCAAGTGGACCACACCACATGGAAAAGGGAATTTAACACCCACCGTTAAAAACTTCATGGCGCCACTATTTCCTTTGGTGTGGTCCACTTAAGCTTTGGATATGAATTATTTTTGGACTTGTTTACTAAAATGATCTCTTCAAATAGATGAACCGTGTGGATATAATAAATACAACATTGTGATGCCCATGCAACTTTGATCTCATTTGACGAGCTCGGCAAGCGTCAGCGGTACGGGGATTTCCAGCCAAAGTCTTTCCCATGAAGTTCCTGCATTGTGATGCTAATGGGGCCCACCGTGATGTCTATGAGAAATCCACACCGTGCATCCGTTTTGAGAGATTATTATAGTATCTAAGACCAAAAATGAGGTGGATCCAAAAAGCAAGTGGGCCGCACGGGAGGAAACAGTAGGAATACAGTGACCACGGTTTGAAACATTAGTAGAAAGTTTCATCTCAGGCAAACTTTTGGGTGTTTTCACTTCATCACAGTGGCAATGACCTTATAAACGGTTTGGATGGCATATAAACATCAAGATAGATTTGGATTGCATTATTAGTACTGGTTAGTGGTTGATGTTCTATAAGCCTACCCTAAAGTGTATTTTGTAGAGAAATTTACCCATGAAACGTCACCCTTTTATCCAGCGTCTTCCAGGGATAGTCGTCCAAAACTTACTTTCCAACAGAGCATTTGGCGACGAAAATGCTCTGGTTTTTCACCGCCATTCTTTTCACTCCCTTGCCTAGCTCCGTTTTCACTAAAAACAGGAGACGCTACCTATGGTCACCGAAAAATGACGGGTGGGTTGGTGCTCAACCCTAGCCCAGTCCAAGGTTCCTATACCTTAACCCTAATCCAATCCTGAGTTGAAAATTCTCAACCTAAGTCAAACTCAAGTGGGCTCGGTCATATATATATATATATATATATATATATATATATATATATATATATATATATATATATATATATATATATATATATATATATGTTTTTTTTTAAAACATAAATTTCATTGATCTGCTGGAAAAACGATATAAGAGGGTACGAAATTCGGGCGGGCCCAACAACAAAAAGAGGAAGGCCCACCCATCATGACAGAGAATGGGCAAAATAAGAAAAAAAAGAGTCAAACAACCCTTAAGTTCCCAAGACCCACCTTGTTCAGAAACAAAGGACCTTAAGTCAATTTAGGCAAGGATGCTGCTAAATGGTAGACGACGTGGGCTTGGCTGTTGCTGCTCGTACGGGCAAAATCGTCAGCTACTCCGTTTGCTTCCCGAGGGCAGTGCGCAAAAGACACCTCCAGCTTAGATGTAGGGTGTTTGATTCTGATCCATCAGTAGCAAATGTTCCAAGCAGGGGACGATTTCCCGTTGATGAGATCAATCACAGTCTTAGAGTCACTTTCAATCTCCACTCTAGCGACATTGCTAGAAATGCAAAAAGATAAGGCCTCCCAAACCACTCTAATCTCCGCCTTAGAGTTAGAACCAAGGGCATAACCCGAGGAGAATGCAAAAAGCAATGAGCCCGAATCATCCCTAGCCACTCCGCCTCCTCCTGACGGGCCAGGATTACCATGGGCTGAGCCATCTACATTAACCTTGATGCGGCCCATTTTAGGAGGCACCCATCGGACCACTTAGACTGACCGATAGCAGGAAAGGGGAAAAGTCTTGTTATATAGTACGCAATCGATTTGAGAGAGAAATCTAGCATATCTTGTTAGCTTGAGTCATCAAAAATGGCATGGACTAGACCCGACGACACTGGAATTTCCTATGCCTTCAACAAAGATAATCCAAACTCAATTATCATTTATAACTTATATATTGATCGGGTTCGGTTTGGGTCGGGCAACCTGAGACCTCAACCCAAGCTCGACCCAACCTTTATCGGGTTAGTGTTTATAAAGCACAAGCTCGAGACCAAACCCGGTACATCTTACCCGAACACAACCCAATGTCGGGTCGGTCACGGGTTGGTCGGGTTGAACCCGCCCGACTTTCAGCCCTAGTGGGTGTTTTCTGTTCATATTGCCCGTCCTAAGGCTGGATAAAGGAGGATTGTGTCAAGTTGGTAGCCACATCAAAATTCCACAATCCTTAGAATCCCAGTGGCTCTTCAAATCATTACCTCCTCTTGGGAAGAAAAAGATAACACCGGCCACACAATTGGTGAAATGTACAAAGCAATGGACCACTATACAAAAAGATTGCACCAAGCACAATAGGTGAAATTTACTAAAGCAGCGAGCTACATGGTGTAGTGATGCATTCAGCATGCATGTAGGAGCATATATGATGCAGGGTTAAAAGAGATTGATCAATGATTAACATTCAACTTGTGGGGTGATGAGACCATGTGTCAGAATTTTTAATCCACACTTAACCTCAACTGCATGCTGAGTGGAGGTTGAACTACCCTGACTAGAAGTTGAGCTCCCATGAACGAAGGGACTAGGCTAAAATTTATTATTTCAATGTATTTAGGTTGTATGTGCATCCAGGATCATGTATCAAGCTCGATTATTATATGTAGCATACATTTATAACCATGTCGTGTAGAATATTGTACCTATTGTCCTTGATGGGTCATAACTCAAAAATTAGACTCATCTATATAACAATCCTAACCATCTGATTTGTGCCTTCAAATAGACCGTTGAAAGGAATCATTTTGTTTGTGACTTTAGATTGTTCAATCAATATGATGACCCTTTTGATGTTGCTTTTGGTTGGATTATTGACATTGTCCAGAACAGTCTACCAATCCATTAGTTAATCAATTTAGGTTTTAGTTATGGTCCATCCAAAAAGCAGCTAAGTAATTGGATGGTTCGGATCATGTGCATCACCTAGACTATAGAAAGTATTGAATTTTCACGTGTTGTTCATTCACTATCAATTACATTGGTTGAAATTAAGCTCACTGTTTTATTTTAAGCATGTAAGGACAACTTTATTTGAGATGCCTGAAAACTGGGCATTCTAAAGTGTGACTGGTGTGAAGGACCCTCTCCACCTTTTTAAGTATCAAAGTACAACTTCTAAAATGGGGCATTACTTGACATTAACAATGCACAGATGTTAGAAAATACAAAGTGCATTTATTTAACGAAGAAAAGGAAAAGCTATTTGCACTTTCCTAACTTGTAATTATGACATGCTATTATTGAGGAACATTGCTAAAAAAAAATAAGCTTCTTGTTGGATAATTGCATCTCAAGTGGCCTCACTTCCGATTATGGCCCTATCTTATCTTGATCAAAGACTAAAGGCTCATGTTTACTTGTTGACTGCATTCTGAAAAAGCGATTTCGATGAATATGATTACAGTGGTGATTAAACATGCTTTGATATTCAATTGCTCTATTTTTTATTTTATTTTATTTTTTTATTTTTCATGTTTTTAAACCATCATTGAGAATTGAAGCAATTTTTGACAAAATAAAAATTAGACTATTGTTTGTCTGCTTACACAAAGTTCATGTTATGGTCTACAAATTGGACCGAGTAGGCAGCAAATGATCCATCAAAACAATGTTTCATTGGGTTGAAGAAGAAAAACCCTTTGCCGATAACAAAATCAGGTGGAATGTACTTGTCAGCAGGTTCTATAATGAACTCCTCCAATCAATTTTATAGTAAAAATATGAAGTGTTAAAGTATGAAGAGTTGGTGAAACTATAAGCATCACTTGGTTAAAAGCCCCATTAGTTAGAATTTAACCGAAGTGTGCTCTAACTAGAATTGCATATGAGGGGGGTATTGTTTGAAAATCACCATCTATTTCCTTCCAGGCAGGGCATGAAACGAAGCTAAGAATTTAGGCAAAAAGCACCCATGCTAGTGCATTAATTTGTATATCTTATCATGTAGTTGGTTGAGCCTTTGGAAGCTGAAGACCAAAGACACAAGAGGACGTGGGCATCAAAGTGCAAAGAATAGATAAATAAAGTGCCTTAATGACCCTAACCCTCGACCCAAAACAACTCCTTAAACTTCTAAATGATCCTTAACCTTATAGATAAACCTTGTTGATCATTCTTTAGCTTTAAGAACCTAATTAGAACATGATAATTAAGGATAAAAGATGTGCAAAGCTTTTGTGAAATTAAAGAAATTAACTTTGGAAAATCAATGGATTGCTCGGATTCGAATTATCGAGATTTACAATTGTCATCTATGATATTTCCGAAATAAGGTCCATTATCATTAACACTATCCTGCAAAGAATCAATCCTCTAACTTATCTTGCCATTGAGAATACTTCTACCATTGTGCTAAGTGTTTAGTTTTGTTGTTAATTAAAAACATAAATTTTTAATCTTAATTAGTCTAGTTTTGTATGTCTCAAAAATTTGAGGTCGTTACAAGGCTTGCCATTTTAGACGCAATTTAAAAGTTAGTCTAACTAGTTTTAGTCTAGGTCCATGACGCAGGGATGAACGTGATGAGGATAACTACTTCGAATCCACGGAGCTTCTCTGAACTCCTCACAGAGACTTCTCGAATCCACGAGTAAAGAAAGCAGAAAATAGAAATAAATTCTAATAAATTCGAAATTGATTAATTGATCAATAAAAATGAGTTCACAACCCTTTAAATAGGGGTACCAAGCAATGGGAAAGAAATTAGAATCAAACAACAACTCAAACTCTTAGAATCCGCGACTTACTATAAATAGTAAACTTACTATTTATAGACGGTCGTGATGTCTACTAGTGCGCAAGGTTTTCGGCCAAAAATAGTAAGGGTCCTATTTGGCTTCACCAAACCGTTCTCCTAATTATTCTAAGCTCTTTTCATGTTGGGTGCAAGTCCTAAAGCCCGACGGATGAAGAGTTATAATCAAACTAAAACTTACTATTTATAGTAAAAACGAAATTAAAACGGGGAAACGACCATCGATCCAGGGGTTTTTTCGTAATTCCAGGCTGTGTAACCCGGTGTAGCGGGGTTGGTTGGCTTCAGTAGCTCGTTCTACCCCAAAATCATATATTTGACGTCAGATAACTCATTCCGGATTGCAAGATACGCTCGATTTAAGGTTCGATGGTCTGGATCACTTCTGTCGTCAACCGGGCCTTTTTTGATCCATCTTGGCCATGTAACTGTCCGCGACCCGCTCTACATCAGTCTCCTCCACTTCAAAAGAACTCGTCCTCGAGTTCTCGTCATGCTCTGGTTCATGATACTCGGTTAGGTCCGTGACATTGAAAGTCCGTGAGATTGCCATATCATGTGGGAGATCAACAACATAAGTGTTGTCATTGATCTTTCGGATGATTGGTACCGGTCCAATCTTCTTATTTTTCAACTTGTTGTACGTCCCGGTCGGAAATCTCTCTTTGCGCAAATGGACCATAACGCGGTCGCCTACCTTGAACACTTTTTGTCGCCGATGCTTGTCCGCTTGTTCCTTGTACTTCTCGTTCGAGGCATGTAGCTTGGTCTGCACTTCTGCATGGATGCCCATGATCTTGTCTGCCATATGTTCTGCTGCAATACTCATGCCTGGGTGCTTGGGCAGAAGGACCAAGTCAAGTGCGTGGCGAGGCACTCGTCCGTAAATAATCTGGAACGGTGATCTCCCTGTCGAGCGGTTCACCATATTGTTGAATGGAAACTCTGCTTGAGATAAGGCCAAATCTCACTGTTTCGATTTTTCTCCTGAAATACAGCGAAGGAGGTTTCCCAATGTGCAATTCACAACTTCGGTCTGTCCATCAGTCTGTGGGTGGTAAGCACTACTGAATTGAAGTCGTGTATTGAATCAATTCCATGAAGTCCGCCAAAAGTGGCTAATGAACTTCGTGTCACGATCGGAAGTAATGGTCTTGGGGATCCTGTGTAGCCGAACGATCTCCCTGAAAAATAAATTCGCCACGTGTGTTGCATCGAGGGTCTTCTTGCATGGGATAAAGTGCGCCATCTTTGAGAAACGATCTACCACCACGAACACCGAATCCATGCCGCGTTGTGTTCGTGGGAGACCAAGCGCGAAGTCCATTGATAAATCCTCTCAAGGACCGTTAGGCATAGGCAACGGGGTGTAGAGACCCGTATTCTGAGATTGCCCATTGGAGGTCTGACAAACATGACAACGTTGTACAGCTTTTCCCACATCGCGTACTAACTGCGGCCAGTAATACCTCTCTTCCACAAGAGCTCGTGTCTTGTCTCGCCCAAGGTGTCCACCAAGGCCACCTCCATGTAGCTCTTGAATAATCTGCTCCCTCAGAGAACTTTGGGGGATGCATAATCGATTCCCTTTGAAGAGAAAATCGTCTTGTATATGAAGGTCACTGGGGTGACCTTTTTGACACTTCATCCAAGAATCTTTGAAGTCCCCATCCTCGGCATACAGCTCTTTGAGACAGTCGAAGCTGACTACCTCGTTGCTCATTGTAACTAATAGTGATGCACGACGGCTATGACTTGTGCTTCAGAACGAACGTGAATTCCTGTAAAAATGTAACCCATTTAGCATGCACACGATTCACGTTAGTCTGACTATTAATAAACTTTAATGCTTGATGGTCAGTGTACAAAACAAACTCTCTTTGAATCAGATAATGCCGCCAATGTCGCAGCGCCTGAACAACTGCGTACAACTCAAGCTCATAAGTCGACCACTTCTTTCGGGCTTCGTTGAGCTTCTCGCTGTAGAAGGCTACCGGCCTGCCTTCCTGTGATAATACTCCTCCAATTCCGACGTATGAAGCGTCACACTCAACCTCAAACAATTTGTCAAAATTAGGAAGCACCAAGACCGGTGTTGTAGACAAACGATGCTTGATCTCATGAAAGCTCTTATCAGTTTTATCGATCCACTGGAACGGTCCTTTTTTTATGCAATCTGTTATAGGCACGACTATGGTGCTAAAATCTCGCACAAATCGACGATAGAAAGTCGCCAACCCGTGAAAACTCCTCACCTCATGAATGTTTGTCAGGATCGGCCATTCCCTAATAGCTTGCACATTTTCATCGTCCACACGAATGCCTGTGGACGTTACAACAAATCGTAGAAATAATAGGTTGTCAGTTAAAAAACTACACTTCTTCAAGTTGAGGTACAACTTGTTAATTTGTAGGACCTGCAGCACCTGCCTGAGATGTTTCCTATACTCCACTTCATCCTGGCTATTTATCAATATATCATCAAAATATACTACCACAAATCGACAGGTGAACGGTTTTAGAACTTGATTCATCAAACGCATAAAAGTACTTGGTGCGTTCGATAGGCCGAATGGCATGACCAGCCACTCATATAACGCTTCTTTGGTCTTGAATGCCGTTTCCCACTCATCACCGGGTCGAATACGAATCTGATGGTACCCGCTCCTTAGATCTAGTTTAGAGAACACCTTGGCCCCTTCTAACATATCGAGCATGTCGTCCAACCATGGTATTGAGAATTGATATTTGATGGTAATTTTGTTGATTGCTTCGCTGTCGACACACATGCGCTAGCTTCCATCTTTTTTTGGCGTTAATAATGCTGGTACGGCACATGGGCTCATGCTCTCTCTCAAGAGACCCTTACGGATCAATTCCTCCACTTGCCCCTGAAGTATCTCACACTCCTTCGGACTCATCCGATAATGAGGGCAATTGGGCAGGCTAGACCCAGGGACGAGGTCTATGTGATGTTGGATGTCCCTCATGGGGGGCAATCCATCAGGTAAATCCTCAGGCTAGACTTCTTTGAATTCGTTTAGCAACAGCCTTAAACTTGAAGGGATGTTTGAGGGTTCCTCTTCCTCGCCCTTCACCACTACAGCGTATACCTCGCCGGTTTCTTTAGATTCTTCCATAAAATCCCGAATGGTCAAGAGGGAACTTCCCTCTACTTTAGAGGCTTCATGGTGGTTCTCTGGTGCCATACAGGCAAGGATTATTTTTCGACTATCCTTGACGAATACGTAAACATTATCTCGTCCCCAATGGGTCGCATCACGGTCCGACTGCTAGGGTCGACCGAGTAACATATGACAAGCTTCTATATCGACCACGTCACAAAGTATTTGATCTTTATAATTTTTGCCAATTGAAAACAAGATAGTCATTGTTCAGTTACCTTGGTCTCATTCACCTTTTTTATCCAGCCAATTGAGTACGGGGAAGGATGTTTCATCATTGGTAGCCGCAAGTTGTCCACCATCACTCTTGAGACGATGTTCTCGCTACTACCACTGTCTATGATCACATCACAGACCTTTCCATTGACGGTGCACCGAGTGCGAAATATATTATGTCGTTGTGGATGTAATTCCTTTCATAGGGCATACAGCAATCGCCTCACAACTAGAAATTCGCCATGATCCTCGCTCGTCATTTCATCGCCACCTGCTATTTCTTAAGTGATTTGTTCATGTTCATCAAAGTGATGGTCTTCTTCTGCGGCCTCATCTTCAGTGCCCCCTTCGTTTATAGTCAAGTATACTGCGAGACGTTGAAGACAAGTGTTTGATAAGTGGCCTGGTTGGCCACAGCGGTAACAATTGTTTGAACTTGGCCCAGCATAAGGACTTGGAATCCTACTTGGACTTGCTGTTGTAGGTGCTACAGTTGAGGCCTGGATGAGCCGCTCCCCGTATCACGGTTTGGGGTTGTAGGAAGTTGAGGTACTGGGTCTTTTTCTCGTGGCAGCATTGGATCCTGCGTGGGACCCGTCATGGGGGGTCGAGTTGAAGGATATGGACGAGCAGAGCTCTTGCAAGTTGTGTTTATGCCTACCTGCCAATTGAATCGCTTCATCCACGATCCCGACTGGATACATCTGCTTGAATTGTTGGCCAACCCACCTATAAATCGTGCCACCTTCTATGACTCAGATTCTGATAGATCGTTTCGTGTAGCCAGCCGTTGGAATTCTTCAGTGTAATCTGTGACTGTTCGATTTCCTTGCCTGCAATTTTGATATTGCTGGAATAATATCTGCTCATAATCACTGGGGAGAAATCGAGATCGAAGAAGACGTCTCATCCGTGGCCATGATGAGATAGGCGCCTTGTTCTGGCGAGCTCGTGAGAGTTGTAATTGTTCCCACCATGCAGAAGCACCAGATTTTAATTTAAACGCTACCAATTTTACCCTTTTATGATCTGGCACGTCCATGTAATCAAAATATCTCTCTACTTCGGCTAGCCAATCGAGAAAATCTTCTATACGTAATAAACCGTTAAAACTAGGAAGTTCAGTCTTACCTCGATAGTCTCTTTCAGCACGATCTAGATAATCACCTCCATGGATTGGTCGTCGGGCAAAACCCGCAAAACCCTCATTAAGGTCCTCGTCACTAGAACTTGAATCATCTGGTGTAGCCCTACGGTTTGCCATTGGTAGTGCTCTACAAAAATTTGGGTTGTGTCGTACAGCAACCATGGGTGGTGGAGCCACCACGGGTGGTGGAGCACCGCCTAGGGCTCGGGGCGGAAGTAGTGCATCCGCAAGACGGTCGAGAGTTGTCTGCAGCCCTTGCATGGTCAACTGACTCTCCCGGTGGAAAGCTTCAATTCTTTCCAAAAGATAACGAATCCCTGGATCACCGTCCATAGGATTTTGATTCATACCTTCGTTGTTTGTCATCGGCCTGAGGGGAATCCTCGCTCTGATACCAATTGACACAGGGATGAATGTGATGAGGATAACTACTCCGAATCCACGGAGCTTCTCTGGACTCCTCACAGAGACTTCTCGAATCCACGAGGAAAGAAAGCAGAAAATAGAAATAAATTCTAATAAATTCGAAATTGATTAATTGATCAATAAAAACGAGTTCACAACCCCTTAAATAGGGGTACTAAGCAATTGGAAAGAAATTAGAATCAAACTACAACTCAAACTCTTAGAATCCGCGACTTACTATAAATAGTAAACTTACTATTTATAGACGGTCGTGATGTCTACTAGTGCGCAAGGTTTTCGGCCAAAAATAGTAAGTATCCTATTTGGCTTCACCAAACCGTTCTCCTAATTATTCTAAGCTCTTTTCACGTTGGGCGCAACTCCTAAAGCCCGACGGATGAAGAGTTATAATCAAACTAAAACTTACAATTTATAGTAAAAACGAAATTAAAACGGGGAAACGACCATCGATCCAGGGGTTTTTCACAATTTCGGGCTACGCAACCCTGCGTAACGGGGTTGGTTGGCTTCAGTAGCTCGTTCTACCCCAAAATCATATATTTTACGTCAGATAACTCATTCCGGATTGCAAAATATCACTTTTGTCGTCGACCGGGCCTTTTCTGATCCATCTTGGCCATGTAACTGTCCGTGACCCGCTCTACATCAGTCCACCATCATAAACCTAATTAAATTGGATTAATCCAATCTTGTCAATTTTAATAGTAATATTATAAATTTTAAATATGCAATGATATGGCACATGTCATGCATATAGAATAAGGAGGAGAGAGAAAGAAAAGGAAGAGAAATTTAGATGAGAGAAGAAAGAAGAGAGGCGAAGAGAAAAGTAAGGGCTACACCTAGGTGCATGATACACACGGAGAAGAAAGAAGGGAAAGTGGTGACCCATCTTCATTATTCTCTTTATTGTGACTCACTTGAGTTCCCAATCTACTTAGCATTTCAGCTGACGTCTCAATATTAATCAACATAATAGATGTATAAAGTTGATGTCACACAATTATTATTGTGGGCTACACAGCCTCTATTGCATAGTTTTCCTAATTAAACGTTTGATACGGGCTATGCATAGCGAAGTGAGAGGTTGATTTGGATTTCATGTAAAAGAAAATGGATTAGGACTTGGGCGAATCTATATCTCACACATTTTTATATAACACCTGTGTGAAAGACTCATTGAGTACTCATCATCAACAAGAGTCTGAATCCTCTGTTTGTCTTGAATAGGGATTTCTTGTTGCCTGCATTGTGATTGGGCCACATCATCAATAATGACATGGCCCACTCACAATTACAATGCAGGAAACTCTTGTTTGTGGCAGACAGAGAATCCAGATTCCTATAGGAGACACTGCAATGAAAATCACTTCACTCAAAAAGCATGTTGCGTTTCTCAACAGGTGAGTAATACATGGAGAGAAGAAATGGATGGTCAAAAGATACTGCCCAGCTGTCCACGTTCATCCTATGTGTGTTACACACCCAACACGAACCTGGTTTTTTTCCATATACAAGCCTTTTTCTTAAAAAGACCACTTTCGTTTGGCACGATGCATTCACATGGCAAGAGAAACAAGAAAACCATGGAAAGGGTAGAAAAAAGTGGAGCGGACAGAGAGTTTTTGCAAGAACTTCGTGTGCCAGGGAGTTAGGTAGGGCTCACCGTGATGTTTGCGGTAAATCCGTCATGTCCATCCATTTTTCCAGATCATGTTATGATAAATACCTGAGATGACAAGCTAGGTGTAGCACACTGTGATGTTTGTGAGAAATCCATCTCATCTATTCATTTTTCTAGATCAATTTTGGACATTGGCCATAAAATCAAGGTAGATCCAAAACTCATGTGGGTTGCAAGATCAATGAGGATTGAATGTTCACTGTTGAAGCACTAGTTGGGCCAGAGGTTTTGCATATCGCTAGTGTTTTGTGTTTTCATTTCATCTCGGTAGGATCTCCTTAGGAAGCTAGCGGATTGCATACTGAATACTAAGCGTACTGATTAAACTCTGTGGGGACCATCATGATTTAAGTATTTTATCCACTCTATCCACCCATATTAGCAGATAATTTTAAGGCTTGAGCCCAAAAATGAAGCATATCCAATGCTTAAGTAGACAACACCATATGAACCAGTGACAAATGAACTTCTACTATTGAAAAAATCTTAGGCACCACAAAAATTTTGGATTAAGCTGATATTTGTGTTTTCCCTTCATCCCGGTTTTTGTGATCTTATGAATAGGTTGGATGGCAAATAAACATCACCGTAGGCCTTATAAAAGTTTCAACAGTGGAAATCATTATTCCCACTGTTTCATGTGGTATGGTCCACTTGAGTTTTGGATATGCTTCAATTTTGGGCTCAACCCCTAAAATGATCTGTAAAAATGGATGGATGACGTGGAGAAAACACATACATTCAGGATGGGCCCAACATAATTTACTTGGTACGATAAAATCTTACTTAGTAAGTAGGCAATCCGATTTACCTAGGTATGGGAGCTACATAAGCATCACAGTGGAGACCATGGAGATTTCCATTGTAGTCATGTCTCTCACCACTTTTTCCTATGGCCAAGCCCTCTTTAGTATTGGACCTACTTGATCCTTTGGCAAGTCTTAAAATAATATGAAAAGACACGTGAATTATCCAAGTATCACGTGGAGCCTTACCTAACTTCTCATGAGTAAGTTCATGCGAAAGGCATAGGAAATTTTGCCGTTGAAGGATGTTGAATCTACACAAAAGGGTCCAATAGGATGAAATAAAGGTGCAGAGAAAGTAGACAGGTGCAGAGAAAGTAGACGCGGAATGCCACTTGTGCCTTTTTGAGTCTAAATAGAATGAAATAGAGGTGGAAATAGGATGAAATAAAGGTGCGGAGAAAGTAGACGCCGAATCCCACCTGTGCCTTTAAAGCTGTATCCTTTTTTATTGATTCCTTATTATGCATTAAAGTGGATCGACTGCGTGGATAAAAACGCACACGTTAATGTGCCCCACAGAGCCGCTGCCAGGTCCATGTCCGTCCCTGCATGAGTAAGCGTGGATGCCGATTACGTGTTGTGCAACACACCACCACCGTGATCGATGTTGTGTTGACGTTATTAATTTCTGTAGACTCCACCGTGATATATGTTATCTATGCTGTCTATCCATTCTAGATAGCATTTTCACGGGGTGTGCCAAAAAATGAGGTAGATCCGTAGAGTACACCAACCATAAAAAGAGTCAGGAAACTCCACCGTTGAAACTTTACTGAGCCCACAGTGACATTTATTTGCTATCCAACCTGTTCATGAAGCCACACAGACCTTAAAGAAGGAAAAACACTAATATGTGATTGATTCAAAACTCCATGTACCCTTAGAAGTTTTTAATGGCAGACATTCAACCTACACTGCTTTCTGTATTGTGGTCCACTTGAGCTTTTGATCTGCCTTATTTTTGGAGTCGTACCCTAAAATGGTCTCATAAAATGTATGGACGGTCTGGATGTAACACATACGTCATGGTGAGACCCACAGAACTAGGTCACCAGCTGCGTGTAGCACACCACGCAATCCTTCTCGGGTACTTCCGTCGTGATCATAAATCTTGACTGTGGGCCCAACTTGATGTATGTTACGTAAATCCACGCCGTTCATCCATTTTAAAAGGTCATTTTAAGAGTTGATCCCAAAATTTAATTTGATAATAGTCTTAGGTGGACGTACGACAACACATGAAACAGGAGTGATTGAATATCTACCATTAAAAACTTATTTGTGGCTACTGTAATTTTTATTTTCCATCCAAACTGTTGATAGGGTCACAAAGAACTGGATGAGGAGATCACACAAACATCAGCTTGATCTAATACTTTTATGGCCCAAAAGAAGTTTTTGATGGTCAATCACCACTGTTTTCTGTGGTGTGTTCCAGCTAGATATATCTGCTGCAACTTTTTTCCTCCTGCCCTAAAATGAGGTGTAAAAACAGATGGACAGCATGAATGTAAGGTACATACATCAAGGTGGGCCCCACAGTCAAGGATTCAATGAAGCTGCACTCATCACAAGCAATCATCCTGGATTCTGAAATTCAGATGGCCCTGATCCTTTTAGGCAATGCATCTATGCTATCATAATTATAGGATGAGCGGCTCTGATCAGCCTAACAGAGATGAGAGCCACTCATAAGGCGGTCACCACTTCGTCTACGCCCTTGTCTCACAGATCAGGCCCAGACATGTACGTAGAAAGATGTGAATGATTAATAAGGACCCTGATCTTTGAGTCAAGGAATCTTCACCGTGAGGATGGCCAAGCGAGTGGCTCCGCTTTTTTTTTTTCCTTCAACTGTGTGTTGAGTGCGGAGAGAGTGCACTTGCTGGAACAAATGCATGCATGCATATATGATCTTTTGCCATCTATTTGTTTCGATCAAAATGGCCCACCTGATAAGCTGACTAATCAGATGGGACGGGGAGGCATATACATGCATGCATAAATGATCATAAGTTCCACATATATATGATCATGTGGAGGCATGTATGGTGCACAACACAGTGGGACCCACTTCTCTTTATATCCATCATGTAATGTGGAAGCTCGGCTTATGCTTTTAGATGAATGGGATGAACTAATTTGTTCTATTTTCAAACATTGATGATCAACCGACTACATGAACGGATATCATTGGTAGTGACCATTCAAGATGGGTGGCATCAAGTGTCTCACTTCCCATCTTTATCTTACAAATACAAATTAATTCTCTTAAAAAGGAGCACTTAAGCGCCAAACACAACTCATAGTGTATATGCATAATTTTAATTAGATGTGAGGTCCAATGCACTTTAATTTCCAAATGCTCTCAAAAATCTAAGCACTAATCTATTTCAATATGGGCACTGTTTCTTTTCTACAAGCCATCTATCATGTTGCCTCTCGATTTAGATGCTAAAGTAGGTTAAAGCCATCTAAAAGTAATTAACGGACGGGTAGAAAAAACTAAGAATGGTCCACAATGTTTGTATGTCCCACACTTTTGAATCACTTATCTCAGTAGGTCAAGCAACGAGCATCACCGGGTCAATCGTGAATTTATTTATTAATGCAAAAGGGTCTCATCTACTCTTTTGTCAGTCAGGACTTTATTTTTATTTTTAATGTAAAAGTATCTCATCCACGTTTTTTCCTTTTATTCCTTTTTTCTTTATTCCTTTCTTTCTTTGCCTGCATTTCTCTATTTCAACTGGGTTCATGAATTATGGTTAACAAACAACACACCATGTTCATGAATAATGGTAACACACCATGTTCATGAATTATGGTTAATAAATAGTATGAGCTACAACGTATTTTAGTAAAGTTTCAGGGTTACCTTATCCCATGTGGCAAACAATTGTAAGACAAGTGAAAACCCCATAAAATTTAACATTGTGTTTTCCTCTTCTTCTTTTTCACCACAATAGTAGGACAAGTAAATTTCAATCACTTATCTCAGTGGGTCAAGCAACAAGCAACGATGAGTCAAGTATGATACCAGTTATTTATGCAAAGGGGTCTCATCCACTTCTTTTTTTTTTCCCTTAAATCCTTTCTTTCTTCACCTTCATTTCTCTATTTCAATTCGGTTCATGAATTATGGTTAACAAATAATACACACGACATTCGTAAATTTGTTGTATTTGATGTCTTAAATCGACTCAGATACAAAGCCTGTCGATGCCATTGACAGAGTGTTCGATGTCACCTCCGATGACATCGAATAGTTCTCAATCCCATTTGAGATTGTTGGATTGGTAAATCCTATTGTTTGCCATAGTCTCATGGGCACGGTTGGGTGACAGAATCCCTTCCAATCTTCACAATTGTCCTCCATTGAGGCTAGATCAATGAGAAGTTTAAAGATCTGATCATCTCTTTCTTCAACTGGATAAGATAAGACTCTGATTCCAGTTGGATCTATTGAATCAAGTAAGGTAGCATCTTAAGAGCTACAAGTGGATCCTTGGCACCCTAGTTCCCACTTCTAACTTCATAAGTTTCAATTACATTATTCACAATTACTCTTTCCAATTATTCAGATTTAGATTTATATCATCTTCTAATTTTAGTTTTAGTTACTTTCAGAATACACACGAGTTTAGTCCATGTGGATTCAACCTCGGTCTTACTGAGATTATTACCATATCGCGACCCCACACTTGGGGTTGTGAACACTGGGTACGGGCTAGGTAGGGTAAGGGAAAGAGAAGGAATGGGAGTCAAGCAGGGGCTTTTTTTTTTTTTTTTTAAAGTTATATATATATATATATATATATATATATATATATATATATATATAAATATATATATATATTACTCAAGCTGAGTCGAGCTTGACCTTGAGATTCGAGTTGATATGCACCATGCTCTAACTTGGCTCGAACTCAGCTCAAGCTTTAAAAAATAGGCTTGACTCGCCCCGAGTCGGCCTTTCAAGCCGATGTTAAAAACAAGTCTCATTTGTGATTTATTATTTTTGTGGAATCTAATGGGTGGAGTGGATTTCTTATAATTGTTATGGTGGGCCTTAAAAAATCAACGTTAGTCTCTCACTATTGTTTCCTTTAGTGTGGCCCATCCTAAATCATAGGTCAGCTTGATTTTTCAGCCTTGGATCTAGTGTGAGATTTCACAACTAAAGGTTGAAGTGGATTTTATATATGCATTAAGGTGGGCTAGCTTTAGTGTGCCTCCCAATTTTTTTCTTTTTTAAGAAGATAAAAACTAGATTTCTTTCAAAGAATGCCAGCGCATATGCCAAACCTAAATCTCATTGCCAGGAGGATCGCACTACCATTTTTTTTACCGGGGCTGCCATGATCTCTATATAAAATTCACTCTAACTATTACACGTGTAATAAGATATTAGGCCAATGCAAAAAAATATAAAAAAATAAAATAAAATAAATACCACGTTGGTCTGTAATCCAGATGGGCCACACCAAAGAAAACTGTTGGGATGATATTGATTTTTTATAAGGCTCACCTTTATAAGAAATCTACTCAAACCATTAAATTTCACAATAACATTTACTATTAAGGCTCAAGAATCAGGACAATCCACGAGTCAGGTAGGTTACACAGGAAAAAGTTTGGAAGGTGGCAATCAACATGTACATTATTTTCAATAGTATGGTCCACCTAAATTATAGATAGGGCTATTTTTTAATACCTATGCATAAAATTAAGCCATGCAACTAACGAACACATGATTTTTCATATACTTAACAAGTTAAGGCTCACATAGCTTTTGATATTTTCAAGTGAAATACCTCTTAGCGTTGGGAGGAGATGGGGCTTACGATTACACAAAAATCTCTTGGAAAGGGTAAAGTCGACATTTCATATTGCATCCTTATGTTTAGAGGAATGTTTTCATTTATATGGATGGTCAAAAAACACGTTATGGGAATATGATATGCTTCAAGGAATTTTCACGTAAAAAACTCTTTAAAATTAGGCTACCTTTTCCCATATATATATATATATATATATATATATATATATAACTTTACTTTGTGTTGGCTCTCGATTACCAAAGACGGATGGTTACATCCATATAAAATTAAAGGATGGTGAGGAGCTAGAAACAGATAATGGTCCACACTCAATGTTTCAAGTCAAGCAAGTCGACAACTTTCAGCCCGTCAAACACGCGGTACCATTTTATTTTTTTTTCCATGCAATAGGTCCATAGGCTTTTTAAAAAAAATAAAAATAAAAATAAAAAAAATCAATGGCTAATGATTGCCCTCATCTCTTCTTTTATCACCGCGTTCATGAATTATTGTTAATAAACAGTACAAGTTATAAAGTAGATCCACAAAGTTTCAGAATTACCGTATCCCATGCGGCAAGGAATTAGGAGCATTTTTATTCATGTTGTCCCCGATGGTGTGGCCCATTTAGGGTTTAGATTCACCTGGTTTGAAATGGGACCACTGAGTATTTTCATTCTTAACCGTCCAATAAACATTCACCGATCTGATAATCAAATTATCAAAAAATCTTGGCTCGTGATGCATATAAACTGGGGCCCATAATCTTGTCTTCCACGTGTGCAATTTCTAACTGCCTGCGTATCCTTACATCACTGACAGAGTATCAAAGTTTTTCTCCTTATTTAAAGAGCTTTGCGCAGCCCACACGCCTGTATTAGCACACTCGTGTACATGCCTCCACACGTGCTGAATTTTTGGTCGGTCAATTAGGGGGGTCAAACATACCCACACTCTTTTGATAGTCACACACTCTTCCGACGCGGGATAATTCAATGTAGCAGTTGTTGTATTGTATGCATTACCAAAATTAGGAAAAAAGGGTGTTTTTTTATAAAGTGAGTTACTATATTTTTATTTTAATTATATTAGGATTTAATGTGTGTTAAAATATGACCATTGTCCATTTTTTATTTTAATTATATTAGGATTTAATGTTTGTTAATATTTCAAAATATTAAACTACAAAAATACCCTAAGATATTTCGGTAAGCAAATACAGCTATGGTGATTTCCATATCTGACCCACTTAGAAGTGGGGTTATTTGGTAGAAAACACATATATGAATCCAAATTTTCTGGGGTTGGATTCGTTGAACAATGGGGTAAATGGATATCCATTGCCAGTAGTGATGGATGATACACGACCACTTAAGAACTTACCTAAAAGTAGGAGGTTAAATTGATGTCCAAAATATGCCTCCCAGCTGAGATGTATGATAATCCAAAATAAATGCTAATTGGATTATCCAACCATCATGTTAGTGGACATTTTTTAGATGTGTTGGTAGTCTATTTGTTTTCTGTCACATGTGGTGTGTGTTGGTGTGCCTGAATCGATATATCGATTCGTTTCAAACCGATTAACTTTTAACCCAAGCACCGAAATAAACAGATACATTCAATATGAACATATATGAACGGAATCTGATAAGATCAGTTGACTACTCAGCCACTTATAGAATTTTGTAATGATTATGTGATAATCGAAGGGTAGCTCTTCCTTTAAAAAAGGGTTATGCTTTCCTTTCTTAAGAGAGTACTTTTTTAGTATAACTATGTAATCAGACAAAAGGAAAAACTTACAGTCGGTTATTAAGAGCAATTGCAAGAATGCGTCTCCTGAAAGAACTGCTTGATATTTGATAAAAGACAAATCCATTATGTGAGCATATATTTAGATTACAACTAAGAAGAATAGTTAAGAATTACTGCGACTGAATTATCGTTACTGTTAAGATAAACTGAGATAAAATATAGATTGGTTTTAATTTGATTATGTATTAAATGTCTTTCTAATGATAGGATTGGATTTTTTGATACACAATAAGTTAAGGCTCACATAGCTTTCGATATTTTCAAGTGAAACATCTCTTAGCATTGGGAAGAGATGGGGCTTCCATTAGGCAAAAATCTCTTGTAAAAGGTAAAGTCGACATTTCATATTGCATCCCTATGCATATGTATGGAGGGATGTTTTCATTTATAAGGATGGTCAAAAAACATCATGAAAATATGATATGCTTCAAGGAATTTTCAGGTAAAAAACTCTTTAAAATTAGGCTATTTAAAAATAAATAAATAAAAATCTATGTTGCTTTACTTAGTGTTGGCTCTCGAATCCATTATCAAAGATGGTTGGTTATAGCTATATAAAATTAATGGATGGTGGGGAGAAACAGATAATGGTCCACACTCAATGTTTCAAGTCAAGCAAGCGACAACTTTCAGCCCATCAAACACGCTGTAACATTTTTTTTTCATGCAATAGGTCAATAGGCGCTTTTTTTTTTTCAATGGCTAATGATTGCCAAGTCAAGCAAGCGACAACTTTCAGCCCGTCAAACACGCTGTACCATTTTTTTTCACGCAATAGGTTCATAGGCTTTTTTTCTTTTTTCTTTTTTTCAATGGCTAATGATTGCCAAGTCAAGCAAGCGACAACTTTCAGCCCATCAATCACACTGTACCATTTTTTTCATGCAATAGGTCCATTGGCTTTTTTTTATTTTTTTTTCCAATGGCTAATGATTGCCAAGTCAAGCAAGCGACAACTTTCAGCCCATCAAACACGCTGAACCATTTTTTTTTTCCATGCAATAGGTCCATAGGCTTTTTTTTTTTTTCTTCCAATGGCTAATGATTGCCAAGTCAAGCATGCGACAACTTTCAGCCCATCAAACACACTGTACCATTTTTTTTCATGCAATAGGTCCATAGGCTTTTTTTTTTCAATGGCTAATGATTGCCCTCATCTCTTCTTTTATCACCGCATTCATAAATTATTGTTACTAAACAGTACATGTTATAAAGTAGATCCACAAAGTCTCAGAATTATCGTATCCCATGCGGCAAGGAATTATAAGCATGTTGTTCCCACCTAAATGCTTAAATTAATAAATTGATGGTAAAGTTGAGGTTTTGAGTGTTTGAACATGTCCCACTTGATGAGTGGATTTTTTTAAAAGGTTATTTTCATGGTGAGGACCCGATCCTCAACCAATAAATGTACCAAATCTCTCACATGTGTGCAACAAAGTTACATGTGTTGAAGGTCCTGTTTTTCAACGTGGAAATATATTGATAAGTTAACCCATTCAGATTTCATCATCAGCATTATCAACTGATCGGGATTGAGTTGCACTACAGATTCAACTAATATGGGCACATATATGAGCTATCCAACTAAGGAATCGGGGAGTTGTCGGGTTCAAATATGGGCACATATATGCGCTATCAGATCCAAATTTAGTTTGATTGGTGCACCACTGCATCTTGTCAGTTCTAGTTTCTCATAAGAGGGTTTGGATTATAATCAGGTGGTCACCTTTGAAACCTTTTTGGGCTACTAATGTTTTCGATGGCATATAATCATCAAGTGGGCTCAAAATGTTTCAATGATGAGCATTTCTATTCATGTTGTTACCGATGGTGTGGCCCATTTAGGGTTTAGATTCACCTCATTTTTTGACTCATGGCATATAACATGGTTGCCGGAGAAATTGATAGCCGGAGTGGATGCCACATAGATATCATGGTGAGTCTTATAGAGCTTTTGTTTACACAGCTCCTTCTAAAACACATTGTAACCCTTGGATAGACATAAGGAAACTTGCCTAGAATTGTTCATAAAACCATTTAAGTAGCATTCTTTTAAAAAGTAGCATGTAAAACCCTCAACCTTTGTGGGAGTTGCTTGTAAACTCTGTTCGATCCACTGAATTAAATGGCCATGGAATTGCACGTTTGAAAATGCCATGGTATTTTGACCGTTCAATCTCACATTTGAGATCAAACTCTTCCTTCAAGAAAAACATTGTATTAAGTAAAACCTAAAACCTATGCTTATAGTACACCAGGAAACTACAATCAACGGACTAGATTTACATTAATGTTGGTCACCTGTGCATATATGCAACTCAAACGTCACGTGTAAATAGCACATATGGATGCACGGCATTGATAAAACACATAAATCAATGTGCGACCCACAGATGTAGTAGATTTCACAATCCTCCAAAAATATACTGGTATTTACTGTCAGGACTTGGATGATATGGTACCTAAATAAATCCAATTCTCGAGGTGGTTTCCAAAAGCCAGATGAAATTTATTTGAGACCAAATGCAATTTCATACCATCTAATCCCATGTTCCAAACAGGGGCTAGGCTGATCCAGTCTTAGGCCAGGATAACAGAGAATTGTCTTGGAAACCCTAAAGGGACAGGCTGAGCCAGATAAGTAGTTGTGCAGTGTCTAAACCTGACCTAATTGAGTAATGGCCCTAAAATTTGAGCATGAGTCAAGCCCTCAGGACTAGGGGTGTACATCGAGTCGAACCAAGTTGAGTTGGCCTCAGCTCGACTCGGCTCGAACACTGGCTGACCTCAGCTCGAACTCGGCTCGGCTCGAGCCTGATTGGCCAGCTCAGCTCGGTTCTGTCAGCAGTTTGGGCCAGCTCGGGCCGAGTTCGCCATTGAGGCGTTTCCACAAACACTTGAACTGCAACTTCAAAATCCCACTATTTTACAAACAAAGGAAATGGTTTTACAGGTATTTTATCAAACACTTTCTAAGTAATATAAAAACCAAAAAAAAGAAAAGAAAAAAGGTATTTGTTTCATTTACATACCTTGCTTGCCACCGGCCACATTTCGTTGAGTCATTTTATCAGACAGTTGGTGAGCAACATCAAAGGCAAAGTAACCCAGTTACCAAGCTGGTTCGATCCAAGTTTAATTTGAGCTGGATTCAATCCGAGTCGAGTCGGGCCCTGCCCGAACTCATTTTAGAGCTAAAAAAACTGCTCGAACTCAGCTTTGAACCGAGCTTCTTCGAGTCGAGTCGAGCTAGCTCGGTTCGTGTACAGCCCCGCACAGGACTAATATACTCTAGACCAAGCACGTCCTGAGGTGGGTCGGACGGGTGCATTGACAGCCCTACGAGTAATCAGGCTGATTCAATCATTTGTTCTGCTTGGGTGTTCTCCTATGGTTGTTCCAGTGTATTCTATAGTGTGGCCCACCCAATAGGTGAAATGGCCTGATATTTTGTGCGTCCTACACCCTCTCCCAATGATAAAATGAGACAGTCAGAGGAGGCACGCACGCGGATTCATGTGATCTTTGAAATACAGCCATCCATGGCAGAGCCGTCCTGTTGTTCGCTTTGGAGGGATGCAAGCAGGAAAATGAGTCCACAAATCGAGAAGGGACCTAGGTGAGGAGCCAAGGTCTCCATGGTTTAGATCAGTGCCCAAGAACTATTTGACAAATTCAACGGTTTGGATCAATAGTTTAAATCACTGAACATGGATCTCATGTACCAAGCCAAAATTTGGATGGTTTAGATTAGTAGACAAAGCCACATCAACCACAAGCTGTTCATCTGGTTTCAACGACTTAGATTTGTGAACATAGCACGATTAAAGCCAAAAGAACAGTCAGATCATCTAGAAGTTTCGACATCACCTACGTGAACGGACCATTTCATTTTGGGCCGTGTATTTGCTTGCAACGGTGGGGCCTGTAATCTTTGAAACAATCCTGAACAGGGCTGATTTTGTCTTTTACTTCCCAGGTGGAGGAAAGACAAGAAAACGTTTATGAACAGTTGCGATTTGAGAACGTGCCTACGGTTCATCTGTACATATATCCATCAATGGTGTGATGTCCGTTCAACTGGAGATCGTCACTCGGAACTGTTACAAACATAAATCAATCCTATAATCTTCTAACATTAGCCCATCAACTCGATGCCTACCAGGTGGACGGTTGGATAGTCATATCATGCAGCAACAGTAGTTCCATCAAGGAAGGGCTAATAGCGACGAACTTCAAGCGCGATTGATGCAAAAACCAATGAAATTGATATTTCACGTTCCAAAGGGGTGTTCTATCAAAATGTGTACCCTAACAGCCATTAAAGGAGTGTTCTATCAAAATATGTACCCTAACAGCCATTAACATAGCCATTAATGACTGCACGTGGTCATTGGTGGTGTATTATTACCTGACATGGATGGAGGAGTTCATGTGGATCAGATCCAATCCATCCAACAGATGGGCCACCTCATTTTAAGCATTGATACTAAACCTAACACTGATCAAATACTCAAGTAGGTTTAAGTATAAGAAACAGTGTAAAATCTGCCTGGTGCGGCCTGTCTGAGTTTATGACCGACCCAATTTTTATTTAGGTTAATATGCAGGAGCCGTCTGATGGACAGCGTGGATCTTATGCATTCTCCCCCACATAGTGATTGTGCAGATGGTCAGGCCAGGCTAAGCTTTGTTAAGCCTGGCCCATTGTTCAACTTACGCCTCGGCCCAGCCCACTCTGTGACGAGCCAAAATAGCAGTTGGGCGAGGGTTTTTTTGATGGAGCAAGGGCTACAAAATAATTATTACCTCTCAACAAAATAAAATGAGGTTTTACTTATTGTGTATATTACAAAATTACCCTTCCTAATGGGCATGGTCAGGCTGGGCTGACAGGCAGTTGTACACTGTCTAAACCTCAGTGATTGAGATATGGGTATGAATTTTAGGATGGGCCTAAAGTAGGTGCCGGGTGAAATCTCTCCAAACCCACTACATCATAGACATCAGCCCTGTCCAAGCCCATGACGAACAAAACAGCTTAACCGGAGCCTGAGCCTAGCTAAGATGTTTATGCTAGGGCTGAGTCTGAGTGTTTCTTAGATGGATTAAAGGCTACAAAACAAATATAAGAATGTAATAGAATAAATGAAAACTTTTACATATTGTATATGTTATAAAATTACCCTTTCAAACCTTAATGGCTTGTCCCGGATGGGTTTATAGACTGTTGTACAGCGTCCAAACCCAGCATGTTTGAGAGATGGGTCGAAATTTATGCTCGGCTAAAAAGCCCAGCCTAACAGGAACCATACCTTGGAAGGCTCATATAATGTGGTAGACAAGACTAATGGGATGTATCTAACAGCTATGAGTGATGAGCCAGTGCACATGATCTGAACCATTTGTTTGGTGGGTCCTACTATGGATTGGCAAAATCATAAATTTCTCACCCATCTGACACCGAATAAAGGTTTGGAAAAGAATATTGGCGGTGGTCAGATCAATTTGAAAAGGTCGACCGCTAGGACGGTTATGATTGTTTGACGGATGCCTTTTGGGACAATGGACAGCAACAAATTAGAAAATTGGAAGAGATATGATCAGTGGTCCGGATCATGGACTACTTTCCCTCATTTCCATTTTTTGTGTGGGAGGGAGCAGATGATTAAAGTCCTCAGTTTTATTTTTAGCGGTAGACTGGTAGTACGCAGCCAATCTCGCATTCGTGTGTAACCTGACACAAACCCAATACCTCCGTCCAAATGTGTAGATGTGACATATCTGTGGAACATCTGAGACGTTGATCAGTTGGGAGTTGGGACCTTCCCAGTGAATGACTTGCCACGAGAATCAAGTCGGTCCATTTCTTGTTGAAAATCAATGGTTTTTCAAAATAAAAAATTCAAATTTCAAAAATTTCAAAATTTCGGAATTTTCTTGCCAAAATGCTTTTTGAAAATTTTGAATTAAAAAACTGTGGTGTGTGCTTTGTCCCACATCGGAAATAGTTGAAATCTTTTTGTGGTTTATATGAGATGTTGTGAAGACTCACATGTAGCACTGGAACACACGCACGCACGCGCTCGGGCACAGGTGTGGGTAGTGAGGCTGTAGTGGCGCTAGATGACGCACTTTGCACGGTGCGACCTGGGTGCAATCGCGGTGCGATGGGTCTAGTACGATGAGTCTGGTCAGAGCTTTAAGGTGGTGTGGATCTGAAATGGCCTGTGGCTTTATAGGTGACTGAGAACGGTCGGATCTTAAATCCAAAACGTTCAGCAGTTTCAGAAAACGGCTCTATACCTTGAAAGCCAAACAATCCTAAAACGGACGGACCATGATGATCCAACGGTCAAATCCTTTGATCCGACAACCAGAAACGTCTGTGATTAATGGACAACAGCCAGAAACGTTT
This sequence comes from Magnolia sinica, assembly GCF_029962835.1. Classification (NCBI taxonomy): domain Eukaryota; kingdom Viridiplantae; phylum Streptophyta; class Magnoliopsida; order Magnoliales; family Magnoliaceae; genus Magnolia; species Magnolia sinica. The sequence continues at coordinate 79,880,603 of NC_080581.1, forward strand.
TTCAAACATTCTAAACCATTGATAGCAGCCTAGCAACGGTCCACTACCTAATGCCTATATAAACTGCACCATTCCAGTCCGTTTTCATCATCTCAACACACTCCTCTCTCCTATCAAATCAGATACAATCCATAAATTTCATTCTAAAATACTTGGAACATCTCCATCGTCTGAAGCTGCCAGAAGAAATCTACTGCGTTAAAATTGTTCCCAGTGGACCTATCGTGATTACTGCACGCTGGATCCAGAAGGCTTGTCTTATCCTTGAAGCAATTCACTTGTAACCCATCAGCAATTGATAATGGGGCGAATCACGCTTTAAGGACAGCGTATTTATATGTGATTCAACCTAGTGAAACATTTGATTTGCAAATTATTATTTTTATATTTTTAATGTATCCAAAATAATATTTACAACAATCTTAAAGGGTGATTCCATAGACACCAAAAGTGTTGCATCAATCAAACTGATGAATTAGGATCTGATCTGATTGGACCGATTCGATGGTTCAAATTTCACTACATGGCAGGACAAGCTGAAATTTCTACTGACCGCTCTGAAGATCTTCTATATCCTAGACCCGACTCTCCAGCCTCTGCCTAAAGTAAAAGACACTGACACTCCAGAACAGGTTGCTGCTAGGATCAAGCGACAAGAAAATGAACTGTTGTGTCATGGTCACATCCTTAATACTCTCTCTGATCGGTTGTACGATTTGTACACGGGGACCACATCAGCGAAAGAAATTTGGAGCGCACTGGAATACAAAAACAAGGCTGAAAAGGAAAGTACACAGAAATTTCTGATTGCCAAGTATTTCGACTTCACGATGGTAGACAATCTACCACTGCTTGCCCAAATCCAAGAATTGCAACTTATTGTAAATAAAATAAAAACCATAAAAATTGATCTTCCTGAATCCTTTCAAGTCGGAGCTATAATTGCAAAATTGCCTCCGAGCTGGAAAGACTACAGGAAGAAACTACTGCATAAATCCGAAAAGTTCACCCTTGAACAAATCCAGAAGCATCTTCGTATTGAAGAAGAATCTCGTAACCGAGACAAAAAGGATGACGCTAATGGTGCATCCCCATCCAAAGTGAACGCAGTAGAAAGGACATCCCAAAATAATACCTATGAGAAAGCTGATTCCCTTAAACCTAACAAAGATCAAGGGAAATTCAAGAAAACCCAAAAGAAGAAAAACGGCAAACCTAAGGGAGCTTGCTATGTCTGCGGCAAGACCGGGCATTTCGCCCGAGTCTGTATGGACCGAAAAAAGCCTAAGAAAGAGGCTAATGTAAGAGACGATGAAATCGTAGCCATGGTCATGGAAGTGAACCTAGTTCAAGAGAAAATCCCTGGTTGGTGGTATGATATAGGTGCCACAGTCCATGTATGCAATGATCAATCTGCCTTCAAAACATATGAAGACAAGACCAATGGTCAAGAGGTTCAAATGGAAAATGAAGGACGATCGAAAGTTGTAGGCAAAGAAACCTTGGAATTACTCTTTACCTCTGGAAAGAAGGTAATCCTGACCAACGTAGTGCATGACCTAGACATAAGAAGGAATCTTGTGTCAGGGGATCTCTTAAGCAAGCCTGAGATTAGGGTTGTGTTTGAATCAGGCAAGTTGATCTTGTCTAAGAATGCGAACTTTGTGGGTAAGGGATACGCTTGTAATGGGATGATCAAATTATCTTTGAATGAAAAGAATTCTTTTGCTTACATGATTGAGTCTGTAATACTATAGCATAGTAGACTAGCCCATATCGCTACAGTTCCATAAAACTCATGGCTAAGAACAACCTCATATCATACAATGATAGTGACAAAGATAAATGTGAAGTATGCATACAGTCTAAAATAATCAAGAAACTATTCCCTAGCGTTGAGAGATCATCTCAAATATTAGACCTAGTGCATACTGACATATGTGAACTAAATGGCGTTCTTACTTGTGGAGGTAAAAGGTACTTTATAACATTTATAGATGATTGTTCAAGATATGTATATGTATATCTGATAAAATCAAAAGATGAAGCATTTAATGCATTCAAGATCTATAAAATCTGAAGTAGAAAATCAATTAAATGAAAATATTAAAATCCTTCGGAGTGACCGAGGAGGAGAATATTTCTCTAATGAATTTTCTAACTATTGTGAAGAACACAATATAATACATCAGTGCACAACACCTTATACACCACAACAAAATGGTGTAGCAGAGAGAAAAAATACGACATTAGTAGAAATGGTCAACTCAATGCTAATACAAGCACAGTTACCATTAAACCTATGAGGAGAAGCACTATTCGTTACATGTCATGTTTTAAACCGAATTCCGTCTAAAAAAATCAAGACCTTTCCATACGAAATATGGAAAGGAAGAAAATCAAACATAAGGTATCTTAGAGTGTGGGGGTGTCTTGCATACTGCAGAACACCAGAACCTAATTAAAGAACTAAGTTAGGACCAAGAGTTATCAAATGCGTCCTTGTAGGATATGCACAACATAATAAGGCATATAAACTTCTAGACTTAAATATCAATGTAATCATAGAGTTTAGAGATGTAGAGTTCTTTGAGAATTCTATATTCACGGAGAAAAAGAATGCTGAGATTCAATCTCCTAATGAAACTATAAAAGAAACACAAATAGAAGAGAAAACTCTTGGTGAACTTCGTAGGAGTCAAAGAGCAAGAGTAGAAAATAATTTTAATCCTGATCAAATAGACTCTCAACGACTCTCTTTTTATCTAGTTGAGGATGATAGAGAGAAAGTAATTAAGAAAATACCTATGGTTTTAACTATAGAAGATAAACCTAAAACCTTTAGTGAAACTATGACTTCAAGAGACTCCGCTTTTTAGAAAGAAGCCATTAATGATGAAATGGATTCCATAATGTCTAACTAAAACATGGAAATTGGTAGATCTACCTCCAGGTTCTAAACCAATAGGTTGTAAGTAGGTATTTAAGAAAAAATACCTTTAAAGCAAGATTATTTGCTAAGGGTTTCCGACAGAAAGAAGGAATCGATTATTTTGATACTTATTTACCAGTAGCTCGAATAACATCGATTAGGATCTTATTTGCTTTAACATCCATACATCATCTTCATGTCCATCAAATAGACGTGAAGACAGCATTCCTGAATGGTGATCTCGATGAGGAGATTTACATGGAACAACCAGAAGGGTTTGTTCTATCAGGAAATGAAAGAAAAGTGTGTAGACTTGTTAAGTCTTTGTATAGATTAAAATAAGCACCAAAACAGTGGTATGATAAATTTGATTTTAAAGTTGTCTTATGATTTTGAACACAATATTGCTGATAAATGCATATGTTCAAAAGTATGTAATGATTATATTATAATCATATACTTGTATGTATATGATATGTTAATAATCAGTAATAAAATGAAAGGTGTAACTGAAACTAAAAAGTTTCTCTCTTCAGTTTTCAAAATAAAGGATCTTGGACAAGTGGATACCATATTAGTATCAAATTTAAAAAACATAGTGTGGGTTTCGCATTATGCCAGTCTCATTATATTGAGAAAATAATAAACAAGTTTAATCACTTGAAAATTAAAGAGATAAAGACCCCATTTGATCCAAGTATCAAGTTAAAAGAAAACAGTGGAAGTGCAGTTGCACAACTAAAGTATGCTAGTGTTATAGGCAGTCTTATGTATGCAATGAAATGCACAAGACCAGATATAGCATATGCTGTGAGTAAACTAAGCAGGTTTACGAATAATCCAAGTGTTGAATACTGGAAAGCAATAAGTAGAGTTCTGGGTTATCTTAAAGAAACCAAAGAACTAGGATTATTTTACTCAGAATTTCTAGCAGTATTGGAAAGATATACCAATGCAAGTTGGATATCGAGTGCAGGGGACAAGAAGTCCATCACAGGGTGGATATTCACCCTAGGAGGTGCAGCTGTATTTTGAAAATCCAAGAAACAAACTTGCATAACGCACTCAACTATGGAATCTGAGTTTATAGCTTTGGCTACTACAGGCAAGGAGGCTGAGTGATTAAGGGATCTTCTATTAGAAATCTCATTTTATGCAAAGCCTATACCCGCTGTTTCACTTCATTTTGATAGTGAAGCCACTCTAGCGAGAGCCTATAGCGGTACTTATAATAGGAAGTCCAAACACATAAGTTTGCAACATGACTATGTAAGGTAATTGATTCAAGATGAAATCATTGCGATCTCATATGTGAAGTCAAGTAATAACTTGGCTGATCCTTTTACTAAACCTCTAACGAGAGAGGTAGTAAGGACAACATTTAGAAGGATGGGGTTGAAACTTTTTACTTAAAGCTTAACCAGTGAAAGAAACTCAACCCTAAATTAGAAAATCTCTAAATATTAGGTTTAATGGGTAACAACAATTCACTGATAGGTGAAAAGTTTCAGCACTAAATAAATTAATAACCTCATCTAGGATAATAGTGCTGACCGTTACAAAAGAGGGACGAGTATTAAAACTTTTAATGAATTTTAGTCAAACAGGACAAGTGTTTTTAACGGAAACACTGGAAGGATTTCATTTATGTGAACGTAGAAGTGGTGCTGCTTCTCACGAGAGTTAGAGTTATCTCAGGATCGTTCATGAAACAGGATAAACACATGACCATTAAAAGTGCTAAGCGAGATTATGAAGGAATACCTAATGCAGGAGATATTATGTGTGTGGTATTTTCGGTTATATCATATAGGAATTACTGCTTCAATGTTGCGGCAACTAGAAATTTTGAAATAACTTTAAAATATTAACAGTAAGGAAAGATTCAAATCGTAAGATATCTTTCTTTATGCATAATAACTGTTATTATTCTGGCAGATTTTTCATTGTTTTAAAAAATCAGTGAGAGATTGTTGAAAATCAATGGTTTTTCAAAATAAAAAATAAAAAATTCAAAATTTTCAAAATTTCAGGATTTTCTCGCCAAAACGCTTTTTGAAAATTTTGAATTAAAAAAGTGCGGTGTGTGCTTTATCCCACATCGAAAATGGTTGAATTCTTTTTGTGGTTTATATAAGATGTTGTGAAGAGTATTCTTACTTGGAGCTTTACGCACTGGAACACACGCACGCACGCGCGTGCGCGCTCGCACTCGAGCTCGGGCTTGGGCACGGGCATGGGCGTGAGCGTGGGCGAGGGCGTGGACAATGAGGTAGTGCGGCTGTAGTGGCACTAGATGGTGCACTTTGTACTTCGCATGTGCGCATCGCGTCGCAGAGTGGTCGCTCCCTCATGACCTTACGCAAACCGGCGCGAGAGGGTGCGACCTCGGTGCGATGGGTCTAGTGTGATGAATCCGGTCAGAGCCTTAAGGTAGTATGGATCTGAAATGGCATGTGGCTTTATACTAAGAACGGTCGGATCTTAAATCCGAAACGTTCAGCAGTTTCAGAAAACGGCTCTATGCCTTAAAAGCCAAACGGTCTTAAAATGGACAGACCATGATGATCCAACGATCAGATCCTTTTATCCGACAACCAGAAATGTCTTTGATTAATGGACAACGGCTAGAAACGTTTTTCAAACATTCTGGACCATTGATAGCAGCCTAGCAATGATCCACTACCTGATGCTTATATAAACTGGACCATTCCAGTCCGTTTTCATCATCTTAATGCACTCCTCTTTCCTATCAAATCAGATACAATCCATAAGCTTCATTCTAAAATACTTAAAATATCTCCACTGTCTGAATCTGCCAGAAGAAATCTACTGCGTTAAAATTGTTCCCAGTGGACCTATCGTGATTGCTACGCGCTGGATCCAGAAGACTTGTCTTATCCTGGAAGCAATTCGCCTGTAACCCATCAGCAGTTGATAAGGGGGCGAATCACGCTTTAAGGACAACGTATTTATACATGATTCCACCTAATGAAACATTTGATCTGCAATTTTTTTAATATATATTTTCAGTGTTTACAAAATAATATTTACAACATTTCTTTAGTAGGACATACTCTACTAAACAAAACGACAGCTTCCAAAACGGGATGCGTATGGGATACTGTCGTACTGTCAGGTTGAGTAGATAGAATCGCTACTGAAGTGATGTTGCCAAATTCTATGGGCCCACCATGATGTATGTGTTGTAGCCACACCGTCCATACATTTAGAGAGATAATTTTAGCGCATTTTTCCAAAGAATGAGCTAGATCCAAGGCTATGGTGGACCCCACAACAGAAAATAGTGGGGAGAGTGATTCCCACCGTTGAAACCTTTCGAAGGTTCACCATGATGTTTATTTGAGATCCAACCTGTTCATGTGTTAACACAGACATGAAAGAAGGGAAAACATAAATATTAGCTTGATCCAAAACTTTTGTGGCCGTTAGAACTTTTTAATGGTGGACATCACTCTCACCACTGTTTTCTATGGTGGGATCATCTCGATCTTTGGATAATGCCCTAATATGATCTTTCCAAATGGATGGACTGTGTGGATACAAAACATACATCATGGTTGGGTTCACAGAACTTCGTGACGTCACTTCTCCTCAACCTGTAAGTAGCTAATCCGCGTCCAAACGAAACGAGGGTAAATCCATCAGCGTAAAAAGGGTCTTTTCGATGTGAGGTCGCATGCGCATCTGTGCGATGGTTATTTGCGTGCGTTTAAATACCTGACTCACATAAGTGTTAATATTATGGAAGTGTAAGTTTGGGATCCACAGCATTGTTTGTATTCCATCTAATCCACACATCAGATGAATCCCACGATAATAATCAAACGCCCCAAAAATCAAGTTTATTCGTATCATTATGTGGCCACACCATGGAAAGTAATGAAAATCTATCCAAAAATTTCTAATTCTAGACATAATGTTTAGATCGGCATTGCTTCCCAACTTCTTAGTGGGGCAACCGTCTTGGACGGGTTAGATTCGATCGGCATTATCCTACAAATAGAATGGTAAGCTATTTATGTATGTGTGTGTGTGTAAGACGTTGCTGAGGATCAGCCTAAAGAAAACGGACGCGAGTTGCCTCCGCCCCTGGCCCACCCAAGGCTGCTGTGGTCGGAAGCCAATGGAGCCCACGGAGATATTAATGAGAAATCCACCCTGTCCATCAGTTTCTCCGTCTCACTTTGGCATACGAACCAAAGAATGAGGTAGACCAAAAACTCGAATGAACCACGCTATAAAAAAAAAAGTGAGGATGGAACGCCTACCATCGAAATCTTTATGGGGTAAACAAATTTCGGATCAGACTAATATTTTTGCTTTTATTTCACTCAGTTAGAACGACCCTATCAACGGTTTGGATGGCATATAAACATCATGGTGGCCTGAGATGGTCGCAGCAGTAAGCACTTTCACCCTTACTGTTTCATGTAGTGTGGCCCACTTGACTCTTCAATCTATGTTACTTTTTGAATTGTGTCCATCCTAAGGAACATTTACCAAAAGCGTCAAATAAGCAAGGGTTTTGATAGAGGAAGCGGATTAAATCCTTCCCTAGCCTGGACGGACTAGGTCCAGACAGGAGATTTGTGGGCCCACTGTGATATATGGATCTTATCCACGTTGTCCATATCCATTTTGCTACTCACTTTAGGATATAACCCCAAAACTGAGGCAGATTCAAGGTTAAGGCTTGAATGGAAAAGACTGCATAGCATCCATCATAGGTCAGTTTGAATGGAGTATATCCTGAAAAGTTATACATTAATCATGGGATCTTAAAATGGACGGCCCTAAGTTATTTAGTCACAGCTCCAATTGGGTGAGTGTGATTTTTGGGCTATGCTCCTTTCACAAGAGGGACTCATGTATAGTGAATAAGCCGCCACTACCACATGAAATGGTACTGTCTAGTTTGAACCAAAAGAAGATAAACATTAAATTGTCCATAACTTTTGATCCATGTATTATTATGAAATGCATAACCTATTAATCTTTAGTGCAATGGACTACCTAAGGTCAACCGACCCAGTTAGTAAGTCATGTTAAAAAACGTACAATTTTAGCTCAAAAATACGATTTTGGAGAAAAATTATTATTTTTAATAATTCTGCTTTTTGTGGTATTTTTTTATTTTTAGAGTTTTTGATTTCCGTCTTTATTTTTTAATTTGATTTTTTATAATCATACTTAGAACACTTGTAACAATAGTTTATATAGAATTTATATTTTTAAAAATTAGGCTTTAAAAGAATTTTGTTAGGATTAGAATTTTTATTAAGGTTAGAATTTTGTTATTTTTGGTAATTAAGAATTTTGGTTTAATTTTTCTTTATTAATAATGAATTTAGAAAAATAAATTATTAGACAATAGACATTTTTTAATATTAATATTCGAGTTTTATTTCCTTTATTGTGAATTAAAAAAATTATTTTGTGGATTCAAAGTTCATACCATGTAGAGGAGATGGTGTTGCCTCTCCACTTTCCCATGTCATTTCTTGCATCAGTTAGTATCAGAGTGAAGCTTTTTCTTGTTTTGATGGATAATATCTTCATTCAAAGCTTTCCTGTGGAAGAATTGGCAAGCCATTTAAGAATTGTAGGCATTAATCGACCATTTGACGAGAGCTTTAAGATAGACCCCATATTTGTAATGATAAGCAACATAATATTAGCAATGGAACTTTCTATCATCATCTTCATGGTGTGACACCAATGGTAAATCGCAAGCCATCATGTGATAGTGGTGAATCATAGACCACCACTTTGATCGTGAGAAAATTGTAAATGTCTAAGGACAAAATATATCTCCAGTAGCACGACATCTTTCAAATGAGGTACATTATCAAGCAAAGGGTTTGCGATATGCTCATAGATGTCAGAAACAGTGAAATTTTGTGTTGAATATTACAATGAAGACAAAAAAAAAAAACCCCTCTAAGTATACAATTGGTTGGAATAAGGAGATAAACGAAACAAAAATAATTAAACAATGTCGTATTCCTTTCTCTATTGTTAAATATTATAAAGATGAAGTAATATGTGACAAAGTCGATGTGGACGTTTATCACATGTTACTTAGTCAACCATGACGGTACTATGTTAATGCTATGCATAAAGGCCAAGATAATATATTTATTTTTGTTAAAGATGGTAGAAAGAGATTATCCTCATTCCTATATGAATAGAGAACAAGCCCAAGACTTCTAAAGTGGAGACGCAATCTCTTACAATTGAACATAATTTCATTAAACAATTTGAAGGAACGGGAGATATAAATGCAAATTGTAAAGGAAAAGTATGTGAAGAACATGAACATCCTAAAGGATTTGAAACTAATGTTGCATGAGTTCAGGGTAATTATGCTCGATGAACTTATTAAGAAGTTATCTCTCATGTGAGATATACAAAACAACATTGTTCTTGTCCAAAGACAAGTTTGCCTAATTACTCACATTATCAGAAAGAATACCAAAACTTACAAACACAAGTGGAGGAACTGATCCATAAAGTTCAAGTCAATGAGAGCATGGGTATATATGATGTGCCAGCTCAAGAGTCTAATGCGGTGTACAAGTAAAAGCCTAATAAACATTGGTACTAAAAGTTGTTTGAGTATCATGAGACAAGTCTCTTGAGTAACTCAATAATGAATTTTTTTCAAGTGAATGGAGTCTGATGTAGGCCGTGGGACGGATATATTCATAGCATGGTTGGACCAAAAGAAGGTGAACCGTAAATTGACCATAACGTTTGATTCGGGTATCATTACGGAATGCACAACCTATCAATCTTTACCGTAATGGGCCATTTACAGTCAACTGACCCACTATGTAGGTCATATCAATCCGTCTATCATGAAAACACACAGTTCCAACAACAACAACAACAACAACAACAACAACAAAAAAGAGAGATTTTAGGAAATTTTTTCTATTTTTAGTAATTTCAATTATTATATTTTTTTATTTTTAAGTTTTAGATTTCCATCTTTTTTAGAAGTTATTTGTAATCATGCTTAAATTCTTCCAACAAAAGTTTATATAAATTTTTTAGTTTTAAAAATTAATCTTTAAAAGAGTTTTGTTAGAATTAGGACTTTTATTAGTGTTTAAATTTTACTATTTTTTGTAATTACAAATTTTAGTTTATTTTTTCTTTATTAATGGTATAATTGAGAAAAATAGACAATTAGACTATACATTATTCGATAAAATATTTGATTTTTTTTTTTTCTTTTTTCAGTGGATTTCAAAATTTTCCTCATATATTCAAAGTTTTTATCAACCGTGGAAGACTATGATCTTTCTCTCCTTAACCCTTTTTGCTCCTCTGTGTCATAATTGCCTACTGATATAATACATGGACTGAATATTTTACCGTTTATATGGCTTTATTAGTGGTATCTTTGAGCCTCACAGTGACTGGAGCAGTCATAAATATCCTCTACACGCATGACAATCCTAAATTCTCTCTTCGTGTCCTACCGATGGATTCCCAAAATCCTAATCTCTCTCATCGTTTCCTACCAATGGACTCCCAACAAGAGAAATACAGCAATCGCCCACATTCAAATGCAAAAGGTCATAATATTGACCGTTGGGATATTCTAATCTGATAAATTCATGCAACATAAAATGCGAATGGTTGGTATTTGATGATCAGGTCCATTCATCACCTGGGGCCCACCATAAAAATTGCTGGGCGGGACCATTCTTCAGGTGGTCATGCATTAGAAGAATGGGCTAGTACAAGAAACTTCCCAAATTGTGTACCACCTAATGAGTGGCTAGCCTGATTTTGGTCCAAGATATAATTACGGTGGGCCCGACCAGATGAAATTCCAGAGCATGACAACTTCACCACGTACGCACGGGTGGAGTAATCACCTCTTCATTTTCTCCTAAGTTGCGGCTATGCATAGTATCATCAAATCCTCTGTTTGTAGAAGGCCCAACGGTTGGGTGATCCGGACTGATGATCTGATTCAGCCCCACGATGCGAGGAGCATGATGCAAATATCTCTTCATTTACACAATCCTAATCCTTCAGTTGGTAGCCTGCAACAAAGAGATAAAAGAAAAAGAAATACAGCAATGGTTTACTTTAACTGAAAAAAGGCCCAAAATTGGATGGCCAAGATCTACCAAAGTTGGTGAGCCACGGTCGACCTACAGTCGGCCCATCACATGAATAGTATGGCTCTCTGAGCCATGGTCCCAACATACCCCTGCATATTGTGTTATCAGCTTGAGCAAGTGGTTCGCACCTCCATGATCAAACGGTCACCACATTGAGCTTTGCCAAGCCCACACTCGTACGTGTAAAAGGCAGGTCATGAACATTAGTCGTAGGGTGGATAACATGTGCAATAGCAAAGCCGTCCATCAGGTAGGTATGACCTTGTAGATATTCTGGCCCATTCGGCAGGGGGTCCACAAGTTAGAAACAATTCAATGGATAAGAAAACTTCAGACTATTTTTCTCATCTGCACATGAATAATGAATAGTACTAGTTTTTAGGTCCCAGAACTGAATGTTGGTGTGGCATAAAATGGTTGGATTTGGATTTCCAATCATCATCACAGTGGGCTCTATAAAAATCAAAATTGCCACTCTCTATCTTATCTGTTTTCCTTTGATAGGGCCACTTGAATAATGGTCAGCTTAGTCTTTTAGTCCTAGGCCTAACATGAGATTAGGCACCTGATAAATGGAGTGGGTTTCACATAAACATCGTAGGCCCGTAAAAAATAAGGGTAAACAGTAAACGTCCCTGCCCAACTATTAAAAAACAGAGATCTGACTAATATATTTAAAAGAAGTAATATTTCATGAAGGGCACCTTTATTTTTTAGGCACTCATTATGATGGGTATGTTAGATCCACTCCGACCATTAGATGTGTATTTACATATTAGTTCTAGGTCCAAAACATTAGGCTGAACCTTAACTGAGGCAGACCACATCAAAGGAAACAATTGGCAAGAGAGAAGTCCCCTTTTATTTTTAGATGGTGAGAATTACGTGAAATCCACTCTAACTATTAGATATCACACCAATTTATGCCTGAGGCACTAAAATCAGCAGGTGAGGATATACTACGGGAAATAGTTTATAAGGTGAGTGTTGTTGTATATACTTATTCCAATCATGTAGTTCACTTGAATCTTAGAGAGGAATGATTTATGGACTATAGGTCTAACCTGAGGTGATGTACCTGATGGTTTGAGGTGAAATTTTTTTCTTACACGGACAGACACCAGAATGGGTAGTCGAACCTATGACCTGAGTGTTGAAACTCTTGTGAGTCTACCACTAAGCCATGAATAAGGACCCATCCAAGGTGGATTTAACATAAACATCACTGTGTCCAACAATCGAGCCGCTACCCAACCACGCCCTCTTTGCTTGCCCCTCCCATCTGGCTCCAAATCTAAGGGAAGGCACTCCAATGGGGTAGCTTATGGAAAACCTTTTTGAAAAGAGTACTGGGATGCAAATTTCATATTAAGCATGTAGATTGGTTTTGTAAAATTCTCTTATTATTTAAGAAAATTTTCTAAAACCTGTATACTTAATATGAAATTTATAAAAGACTATAGTTAGAAAAGGTTTTAAAAAAGCCTTCTCATTAATCAATCTAATTATCATTCCACTATCATTAACCTGCCTTACCAGCAAATTGGTGGGTGGGCCCCACCGTGATGTTTATGTAAAACTCACCTCATCCACAATGTGCACCACCCCATGTTAGGCCAAGAATCCAAAAATTAGCTCCATTCACCCCATGTTAGGCCAAGAACCCAAAAATTAGCTCCATCAGTTAATCCGGTGGGCCAAATGATAGGAAACAATATATAAGACAATGCTTCTCCTCTAAACTATTTCCATTAGTGTGGTTCATGTAAATCATGCATAGGTATGATATTTTTTCCACGTACATTAATTTTTGTGCAGAATATAATGGTTGGAGTGGATTTAAATAATTATCATGGTGAGCTATATAAAAATCAAGCGTCAACATTTCTAGGATAACCATTTCCTTTGGTGTCACCCAGGATCAATCCTATCTGTATGTCTTTAGGCCTAATATTGGACTAAATATCTAATGGTTGGAGTAGATTTGGAGTAGATCTTACATAAACACCATGGTGGGTCTGTTAAAACCAATAGTGAAATCCCATACAATTCTTCCTCTTAAAGAATCTATCCGTACCATTAAAGAGGGATGCCGGGACTTGATTTTTAGTGAGGCTCATGGTGATGTTTACAAGAGATCCACTCTGACCATTAGATGTGTAATCCCAGTTTAGGTTTAAAGCCAAAACATCATATTAGCTCGTAATTTAGGTGGGCCATGCCAATGAAAACAGTTGGTGGATAGACGTTCACCCTTGATTTTTTTAGGGACCCATATGGTGACTATACAAAATCTACTTCATCCATTAGATACCACATAAAAATTCAGGACAAGGGCATAAAAATCAGCCCATCTGCAATTCAGGTGGCCATACCAACCCTTGATTTTATGACAAATACACTCATCCCTTTTCAAATTTAGTAATGCAGGAACAAAATTGTACCATTGTCTTAGAGAAATGGTCCAGTGCCCTCACAACAATATAAGTTACAGTGCCCCTAGTTGGATTCGGATACTTGGAAAGTCAATGAGTTACGATGCCCCTAGTTGGATTTGGATAATTGGAAAGTCAGATTTGGATACTTGGAAAGTCAATGCATTGATCTAAACTGTTCAGGATACTTGGAAAGTCAATGCATTGATCTAAACTGTTCATTAACTATACTTTTTGCATGGTAGTCCATGAAATGTGTTCTGAACTAACAGACAGTTTAGATTGATTGATCGGGCTATCCAAGTGAATCCGTGCAACTAGCTGCACTATGAGTTAAGAGGTGACAATGGGCTGGGTTCGGGCCAGGTCAGACTAAGCCCTGGTGCCCAACATTTAGACATAAGGCCTAGGCCTAGTCTGAACCCAGCATGGGCCTAACACAGCAGGTGGAAGCCGGAGCGGGAAAAAAAATTGAGCCAACCCTGCCCATGACAAGTCCATTTAGGAACCGTTTGGAACCGTGTGATACGTAGCTTATCTTGGTTTCTTCTCGAAGTATGTAGCATGTTTTGTAAACACCGTACTTTAGCCAAAAACGCAGAAAGTCATGGTTGGTTTTCAGCAACCCAAGTATTTATCTCTCAAGTATGCTTCGTCCTCCATGTATTCACACTACAAGAAAAAGACGCAGAGCCGTCGGTTGGGGTTACCCTTTGCCGGCAGCCAGTTTTACCGGCTGCCAGTAAAGTGGCCGATAGAAAAGAAAAAAAAGGACGCCCTAATTCATTTGGCTCGCCCGATCGACTCTCTCTCTTTTCTCCGGAGATCGCAATCCTCATCCCTTCTCGCTCTCACCATCTCCTTCTCTCTCGCAACCTCACGACCACAACTCTCTCTCTCGGCAGCGGCAGTGGTATTCTCCCCTTCCTTTTCTCTGTCTTCTTCTTCTTCTTTTTCTAATATGTGTTCCAATTTGAAAATCTCTAATTGGGGATTTTTGAAATTCCAAATCCCTAATTGGGGCTTTTTGAAATTTCAATCCCTAATTGGTATTTCTGATTTTGTAATCCCTTATTTCTGGAGGACTTCAATCCCAGATTGGGATTTTGTATGGTTGATTATCATTTACTGTGTCTGGATGTGAGGAACTCGAAATTGAAAATCCCTGATTAGGTTGTTTTTTTGTTCTCATCATGGATAATGGATTGCTTGTGATTCTAACGAATCACTTTCAACAGATGATCCTAACCATCCATCCATGGCATACAACTTAGATAAAAGATGGTCATAAAAAAACAGACGGCTAGCTTTCAGGTGGATAGGATCATCTGACTGGTGTGATTCTTTCATGGTGTCCCATACGTTGTAAGTTTGTAACTATATGGACAATCCAGATTCATTCCTTGAAGACAGTTGCCTAAGCAGAAATTGTTGATGGCACCGTATGATGGACCAACCTTTGATGTGGATTGTTCTCTGTGTGGGTCCACCTGAGACTAGGGGCCTGTTTGGATGCCTGTTACTTTTTTAAGTTGTAAGAAGGTTACATGTAACTTATTTACAGGTAAAAGAAAGTTACAAGTAA
The DNA here is from genome assembly GCF_029962835.1 of Magnolia sinica. Taxonomy (NCBI): domain Eukaryota; kingdom Viridiplantae; phylum Streptophyta; class Magnoliopsida; order Magnoliales; family Magnoliaceae; genus Magnolia; species Magnolia sinica. Next base: position 79,895,723 of record NC_080581.1, read on the forward strand.
TCCTGTTTGGATGTAAGTTGTAACTTACTTACAGGTAACTTACTTTTTGTGTTTGGATAACTTGTAACTTTATTACAGGTAATAAGTTGCATATTCACTCTAAGTAGATCTTGAAATAGGGAATCGTTGAAAAATCAGACTAACACGTAAAAAAGATTGGATAAAATCATTCCATTTTATTAAGCCCATGTAAATGAATAGTTTGGTTGATTCTTAGGTTAAACAAATCAACAGGTGGGCCATAACATTGGGCTCACGTTTTCGAAATGCTTGTAATGTAGGAAAAAAAACTTGAAGTAAGATATCCAGGCAAAAATTTCCCATAGGAGTGACTCTTGTTGGCAAGGATGGGTTAAAGAGATATCACAAGCATAGGAAGCTGCTTCTACCAAATTCTGCATTAGCAGTTAAACTCTCAAAGTGGGACATTATTAAAATGGACCAATATCAAGGGACTATTTAAAACCAGATATCTTAACCCTTCAATGTACCGTCAATTTCTCACCATTTGACAACAGGCAAGAATCCGGATGCAAATGGAACTTGGGACTGTTTGAAACTGGATATGTTAACAATGCAATGGGCACTCAATTTCAAAACACCTGAGGACGTGCAGGAATCTCAATGCAAATAGCAATTGGGAGTGTTTAAAAAACCACAAGCTAAAACAGATTTGGGACCTACTTGGGCACAAGTTGCACTGACCAACAAGCCCCACTTATACAAAATGAACAATGGAATGGCATTGATATAAATTCTATACATTATGTCACCACTGTTTCATGTGGTGTGGTCCCACTATGATGTAAAACAGATTTGGGCCCCACTATGATGTATTTGTTTTATCCACACCATCTATCCATTATTCTAAATCATTTTAAGTCATCATCCCAAGGAGTGAAACAAACATTACAGTGGCCCAAGGAGTTTTTTAATGGTGGACTTTCAATCATTACTATTTTGTGTGGTGTGGTCCACCTGAGATTTAGATATGCCTCATTTTTGGAATCAAGCCCTAAAATGATCCAAAATAATAAATGGACGGCATGGATAAAAAAAAAAAAAAAAAAAAAAAATACAAGATGGTGGACCCCATAGACCGTTGGACATTACCTACACCTCTAGCCAAACTGCCTCCGTCAAAGCCGATAGAAAAAATAAAAGAAAGAAAGAAAGAAAGAAAGAAAGGAAAGGAAAACCAAATAAAAAAAAAAAAAGAAGGAAAGAAAGAAAGGGGTTTTCTAACCCTGCTGAAGCTGGATCGGAGAGGGAGAAGGAGACTGGGAGAGGAAGAAGGAGACTGAGAGAGGGAAACGGAGGCTGAGAGAGGGAGATGGAGACATTGGAGAGGGATGCTGTGATTCTTTCAAAAATTTTCATTTCAAAATTTCCAACCGTTACCTGTTTTGATACAGGTAACTTGAAAAACGACTCAAGTGCCTGTATTATTTTCGCCTCTCCTGTAAAAAAGTCATAGGTTGAGAGAAAGTTACCTGTGACTTTCCTCCTCCAAACACTAACTGTAACAAAGTCACCTGTAACTTTGTTACATTTTAGAAAAGTTACAGGCATCCAAACAGGCCCTAGAGTCCTTACATTTTTGGGTGGTACCGTAAAGCGAGCTCGAAATAAAAGAACAGTAAAGAAAAAAGGAATGACGAACTTGGTCACACAACACATATAGCAACATAGGCTAGGGGGTTTCAATGGTGCGGGTTTAAATCCCCACGATTTTTCTATTGTGGGGTTTACTCACTAGACTCCGAAGTGTTTCAACGATAGAGATTCTATCCTCATTGTTTTTTAGTAGTGCGGCCCACTTAATTAGCTTAGATGGCAATCACATTACAGTGGATCCCAGCTGTGGGCTCCATTTCGAAGGCTATGGTGGTGGGCATCACATAAATAGGAAAACGGATGGATCTGACAGGTGGGCCATCAGGGCATGTGCAATGGTGGGTGTCATTTGATGGAAAATGTGAATTCCTCAAAATTATAGTGGGTCCCACTGTCCCACGTGGTTAGATCCACACTCAAAAGGATCTGACAAAAGGAGTGGAAAGTGATGATCTAACACATATGGCAGGGTGGTACTTCAAAGAGAGTTTTCAGTGGTAGATGCTTGGTCACCACCGTAAGATGGTGGGCCCCATGTCTGAGATTTAAATCTGCCACAGTTTGGGCCTGAAAATGGGTGGACGATGTGAGCATTGCATACATCAGTGGGGTCCACAAACTGGTGGCCCACTAGTGATACATTAAGTTAGTGTTAGTGCTCACATCAACTGCTTCTATATACCCAGCAACAGGTTGGGTTGCAAATATTAACAACCTTCAGTGTGACCAACAAAAACAAAGAAAATAATTTGCTTTTGGAAGAAAAAATAATAATAAAACAGACTGAAATAAATAAGGTATATTTTCTAAAAAGTTACTTATTCTAATTTAATAGTCAAACTAACTTAATTAAGAAAAGTAACTTAATGATTTACATTAGTTAAAAAAGTTATTTATTTGGTAGTATCTAAATGAGCCCTTAATGTCCTTTCGATCTAAATGATGGTTTAAAAATACATGTTTGCTTCTCCACAACATGAAAATAGTACCTGCACTAGAGCCAAACAACAACAATAAAATGTAGCACTTCACTTCCGTTGGATTTTGCTTTTATCATGCTCAATATTTTAGGACCTAAACCTAAGTTCATCCAACCATCAATTCAATCAGTTGAACCCTTGTTGAATGATTTCACTCAGAAAACTTTCCTATCTTAGAATCGTTAAATAGAAGCGTTTGGCAATAATTTACTCCTAACATTTGTACTTTGGGTGTCAGGTTTACGAGCAGAGGTCATGGTTTTGACTATTGATAAGTCTAATTTTCATTTCCATGAGTAAACAAATGACCTAATTGAATTAGGTTTACAATGATCTAGCCTATTTTGGTGGACATTTCGATCCAAGCTAATCTAGCCATTCTGTTTGGTCCAATATTAATGATGAATGGTGCAAATGGGTGGGTCTGCAGGATTTGACTGTTTACGCGATCTTGAGACCTCCATGCAAAGCTGAAAATGGATAATCTACATCCAAAGGTCTACCTAACTACTATCAAGCAGAGAGGATCTGATCACCCCCTCTAATTCTATAGTTAAGATAGCACCTGGATTACCGTGAATGGCTTTGATTGTCCAAAAGTGGGCCATATGGACAAACTGAGGATAAACTCTCCTCCCTCTTTTATCCTTTTTTGGGAATTTTTTGAGAGGAATTGCATGAAGGATAGATTCCCTTTTTTTTTTTTTTTTTTTAAAAAAAAAAAAAAAAATTTATGGAGGGGCAGAAGGGATTAGATTAGGCATGAATTACCCTATCTCATTGGATATCTCTTGATCCCAAATGTGTCTTTGATCCTCATATATATATATATATATATATATATATATATATATATATATATATATATATGGAAATGGTACTATGAGGTCGACCTCATGGGTACTTCCCATGAGGTCGAGCAGTGTGAGCCCCACTGTTATGTGTGTTGAACATCTACGCTGTGCATACGATGGATCCCCTTTAGTTTAAGGTATATCCCAAAAATCAGCCGTATATGGAATTTAGGTGGGCCATACCATCTAAAACCATGTGAGGACATGCCTAAAACATATAAAATCACTTGGTGGGGCCTACCTTAGTTTTGGATGCGGAAGAAACTTGGTTTGACCCCTCATCTAAGTGGGACACACACAATGGATGGGATGGATTTGTGAATCACATCTCAATAGGCCTAATAAAGTATTATGAATGTTTTAATGGGAAAATAACCTGTCTCAACCGTTGTATGTGGTGTGACCCACCCAAGTCATGCATGGAATTGATTTTTAAGCTCGTGGCCCACCATGGAATGGTGCATCTGATTGATGGGGTAGATGTTTGACACGCATCACCGTGGGGCCCACACAGCTCGACCTCTTAGTACCATCTCTCTCTCTCTCTCTCTCTCTCTCTCTCTCTCTCTCTATATATATATATATATATATATATATAGAGGTGGGCATCAGACCGAGTCGGATCGGATTGGCCGATTTGGTCCGAAATCTAGCTGGGCTGACCCGAACCCGACCCGATCTGGGACCGAGTCCGGCACATACGACTCGATCCGATCCGACATACGGTTGGCCTGAACCGAACCGAGTCCGACTCGGTCAAGGAAACCGAGTCGTATCGGGTTGGGTGTGATTTGGATCAACTTTTTTAACGGTGAAAATCATTATCCTTGTTGCTATTTTTGGTGTGGTCCATTTGAGCTTTAGATATGATTCATTTTTTTCCAAATGATCCAAAATGATCAAGAAAAATGGATAAACGGTATGGATATAATAAATACATCATGTGGGGCCCATGTAACGATGATTTCATTTGAGCCGTTCGTACAAGTCGGAGCTCGAGGCGTTATAGCTATCAACGTGCTGTGCACGGCAACTGTAATGTGTTGTGCACGCTTTGACGATAACAAGTTTTGTAGGTTCAGGCTATAAATCATATCATGGGATATGTGTTATATCCAAACCGTCCATCCATTTGGCGAACTCGTTTTAAGGCTAGAGACAAAAAATAAGATAGATCTGACTATCAAGTGGACCACACTGGAAAAATCTCAGCTGCTATTTGTGGTGTGGTCCAGATGATCTTTGGATATGATTTATTTTTTGGATAATACTCCATAATGATCTCTAAAACTATATGAACGGTGTAGATATAATAAATACATCACTGTGGGGCTCATATAACTTTGATCTCCTTTGTGACCCAAAAAAGAAGCAAATCATTCCATATAAATGGTACCGTGTAACAAGAGAAGCTCTGTTTCTTGTTTTCCGCTAGGAACAAATTGAAACATGTGAGGTCTTTCTGCATAACAAATGGTAAACAATGTTGAAACTAGACCAAGGAAGATGATCATGTAGTGATAAAGATGATGCAAGTATATCATTGACGTAGGGGAGGACGTGAGGTCGAGCACCGTCTTCCTCAAGAGGATAACTATTCCGAATCCACGGAACTTCTCTGGACTCCTCACAGAGACTTCTCGAATCCACGAGGAAAGAAAGCAGAAAATAGAAATAAATTCTAATAAATTTGAAATTGATTAATGAATAATTAAAAACGAGTTCACAACCCTTTAAATAAGGGTATCAAGCAATGGGAAAGAAATCATAATCAAACTACAACTCAAACTCCTAGAATCCGCGGCTTACTATAAATAGTAAACTTACTATTTATAGACGGTCGTGATGTCTACTAGTGCGCAAGGTTTTCGGCCAAAAATAGTAAGTGCCCTATTTGGCTTCACCAAACCATTCTCCTAATTATTCTAAACTCTTTTCACGTTGGGCGCAACTCCTAAAGCCCGACGGATGAAGAGTTATAATCAAACTAAAACTTACTATTTATAGTAAAAACAAAATTAAAACAGGGAAACGACCGTCGATCAAGGGGTTTTTCGCAATTGTGGGCTGCGCAACCCGGCGTAGCGGGGTTGGTTGGCTAAAGTAGCTCGTTCTACCCCAAAATCATATATTTTACGTCAGATAACTCATTTCGGATTGCAAGATACGCCCGATCTAAGGTTCGATGGTCCAAATCACTTCTGTCGTCGGCCGGGCCTTTTTTGATCCATCTTGGCCATGAAACTGTCCGCGACCCGCTCTACATCAGTCCCCTCCACTTCAAAAGAACTCGTCCTCGATTTCTCATCGTGCGCTGGTTCATGATACTCGGTCAGGTCCGCGACGTTGAAAGTCCGTGAGATTGCCATGTCATCTGGAAGATCAACAACATAAGCGTTGTCATTGATCTTTTGGATTATTGGTACTGGTCCAATCTTTTTATTCTTCAACTTGTTGTACGTTCCGGTCGGAAATCGTTCTTTGCGCAGATGGATCATTACTTAGTCACCCACCTCGAACACTTTTTGTCGCCGATGCTTGTCGGTTTGTTCCTTGTATTTTTCGTTCGAGGGATGTAGCTTGGTTTGTACTTTCGCATGAATGCTCATGATCTTGTCAGTCATATGTTCCGCTGCAATGCTCATGCCTGGGAGCTTGGGTAGAGGGACTAAGTCTAGTGTGTGGCGAGGTACTCGTCCATAAATAACTTGGAACGGGGATTTCCCTGTTGAGTGGTTCACCATGTTGTTGAATGCAAACTCCGCTTGAGACAAGGCCAAATCCTACTGCTTCGGTTTTTCTCCTGAAATACATCGAAGGAGGTTTTCAAACGTGCGATTCACAACCTCAGTTTGACCGTCAGTCTGTGGGTGGTAGGCGCTGCTGAACTGAAGTCGTGTATCGAATCGACTCCACAAAGTCCGCCAAAAGTGGCTTATGAACTTCGTGTCACGGTCAGAAGTAATAGTCTTGGGAACCTCGTGTAGCCGCATAATTTCTCTGAAGAATAGATTCGCCACGTGTTGCATCGAGAGTCTTCTTGCATGGAATAAAGTGCACCATCTTGGAGAAACGATCCACTACCATGAACACCGAATCCATGCCGCGTTGTGTTCGTGGGAGACCAAGCACGAAGTCCATAGATAAATCCTCCCAAGGGCCGTCAGGCACGGGTAACGGAGTGTAAAGGCCCATATTATGAGATTGCCCCTTAGAGGTCTGACAAATATAACAACGTTGGACTGCCTTTCCCACATCACGTATCAATTGCGGCCAGTAATACCGTTCTTCCATAAGAGCTCGCGTTTTGTCTCGCCCAAGGTGTCCACTGAGGCCACCTCCATGTAGCTCTTGGATTATCTGTTCCCTTAGCGAACTGTTTGGGATGCACAGTCGATTTCCCTTGAAAAGGAATCCGTCTTGCATATGTAAGTCGCCGAGGTGACCTTCTTGGCATCTAGCCCATGTGTCCTTGAAGTCGTCGTCATCGACATATATGTCTTTGAGGCGCTCGAACCCGACAACCTCATTACTCATAGTGACTAACAAAGTTGCACGGCGATTCAGTGCATCAGCTACTTTGTTTTGTTGCCTTGACTTATGTTTTAGTACGAACGTGAATTCCTGGAAAAATGAGATCCATCTAGCATGCACACGGTTAATGTTAGCTTGACTATTAATGAATTTGAGAGCTTGATGGTCCGTGTAAAGTATGAATTCCCTTTGAATCAAATAATGTCACCAGTGCCGCAGTGCCTGGACCACCGCGTATAACTCGATCTCATATGTAGACCACTTCTTACGTGCATCGCTAAGTTTCTCGCTGTAGAAGGCTACCGGCTACCTTCTTGAGACCAAACTCCCCCAATTCCGACATATGAGGCATCACATTCGACTTCAAACAGTTTGTCGAAGTTGGGAAGTACAAGAACCGGGGTCGTGGATAATCTGTGCTTGATTTCGGCAAAGCTCATGTCGGCTTCGTCAGTCCACTGAAACTGTCATTTTTTCATGCAATCTGTGATTGGTGACACAATGGTACTGAAATTTTTCACAAACCGACGATAGAATGTCGCCAGTCCATGAAAACTTCGCACTTCATGAATATTTGTAGGAACCGGCAATTCTCTGATTGCCTTCACCTTTTCTTCATCCACTCGAATGCCCGTGGATGTGACGAAAAAATCCAGAAACAATAGGCTATCAGTCATGAAGCTGCACTTTTTTAAATTAAGGTACAGTTTATTTTTAGTGAGCACTTGAAGGACCTTCTTGAGGTGTTCCATATGGGTGGTTTCGTCTTGATTGTATATCAAAATATCATCGAAGTAAACCACAACGAACCGCCTAATAAAAGGTTTCAGAACTTGGTTCATCAATCTCATAAATGTGCTAGGCGCATTCGAAAGACCGAAGGGCATGACCATCTATTCGTATAATCCTTCCTTGGTCTTAAAGGCTGTTTTCCACTCATCACCTGACCGTATTCGAATCTGATGGTAGCCGCTCCTCAGGTCCAATTTAGAGAATATTTTTGCACCTCTAGCATGTCCAGCATATCGTCCAACCGTGGTATAGGAAACCTGTATTTTATGGTGATTTTGTTGATGGCTCCATTGTCGACACACATGCGCCAACTCCCATCTTTCTTTGGAGTTAATAGAGCTGGTACAGCACATGGACTCATGCTCTCTCGAATAAGACTCTTACGGATCAACTCCTCTACTTGTCCCTGCAGAATCTCGCACTCATTCGGACTCATTCAATAATGGGGACGATTCGGTAAACTGGACCCAGGGACAAAGTCGATATGGTGTTGGATATCCCGCATGGGGGGTAATCCATCGGGAAGGTCATCGGGCCAGATTTCTTTGAATTCATGTAGCAGGGGCCTTAGTCTTTCAGGGATGTTGGTAGGCTCGAGTTCTTCCCCCTTTACAATTAATACATAAGTCTGTCCTGTTTCCTTTGATTCTTCCACGAAGTTCCGTATGGTTAAGAGAAAACGGCCATCCACTTTAGAAGTTTCAGGTGGTCCCTCTGGATCCATAGGGGCCAATATGGTCTTCCGGCCGTCCTTGACGAAGATATATATGTTATCTTGCCCTTTATGAGTGGCGTCACGGTCAGATTGCCAGGGCCGACCGAGTAGTATGTGACATGCTTCCATGTCAACCACATCGCATACTACTTCATCCTTATAATGTTTGCCAATTGAAAAGGATATGGTGTACCGTTCAGTTACCTTTGTTTCGCTTACCTTCTTGATCCAACCGATTGTATATGGAGAGGGATGACGCTCCGTTTTCAATTACAATTTTCCCACCATGACCTTGGAGATGATGTTCTCGCTGTTCCCACTGTCAATGATCCCGTCACAAACCTTTCAATTCACCGTACACCTAGTGTGGAAGATGTTATGCCGCTGTGGATGCACTTCTTTTCTTGGCGCATATAATAGTCGCCTCACGACGAGCGACTCACCGTAATCTTGCTGAATCCAACCTGAATCATCTGCCTTGTCATCGGTGGTATACTCCTGTTATTCAATATCTGGATCTTCATAAGCATTATCAGCACTACCATCATTGATGGCGAGGTTTGTCACTTTTCGCTAGGGACAAGTATTTGATAGGTGGCCCGGTTGGCCACAACGATGGCAGTTATCGGGCCTTGGTCGAGCATAGGGGTTCGGGATTCTACTTGAACCAGCAGTAGTCGATACGCCCCTTTGGGGTCTAGCTTGCCCGCTTCCCTGATCTCTGTTCTCAAACGTAGGAGGTTGAGTGCGTGCTCCTACGGGCTCCTTCCCCATAGGCTGTGCAGTTCCCTAGGGTAGACCTACCACAGGGATCCTTGCAGTAGGATAGGTCCGTGTGTTAGGACGTTCAAGTTGCGCTTCTGCCCCAGTAGCCAACTTGATCGCATCATTCATCGTCCAGACGGACTGCATCTGGACCCGATCCTGGATAGCCATACACAATCCACCATTGAATCGGGTGACTTGCTGCGATTCAGTCTCGATCAAATCGTTACGGGCCGCCAAGCAGTAAAATTCTTCTGCGTATTCTCTCACCGACCGACTACCCTGTCGACAATTTTGGTATTGTTGGAATAATACTTGATCGTAATCGCTAGGGAGGAATCGGGCACGTAGTAGCTGCTTTATTCGCTGCCAGGTGCGGATTGGTGCTTTCGTCTGCCTGGTTCGCGCGAGTTGCAGTTGTTCCCACCAAGCTGAAGCTTCTCCCTTTAACTTGTAGGCCACAAGCTTGACCTTTGCTTCAGGGATGTCCATATAGTCGAAAAACCGCTCAACTTCAGAAAGCCTATCATGGAAATCCTCAATGTGTAATTGGCCATTGAAGCTAGGAATATCAACCCTCATCTTGAATTCTCGATCCGTTCGATCTACTCGATCGCCGCCATGTCTGGGGTGTTGGAAGATTATGTCGTCGATTTCCTCCTCACTGGAGCCCCATTCCTCAGGAATGACCCTTAGATGCACTGCCGGTACTATCCTGCGATCATGGCGATTAATTGGGGGTGGAGGATTGCCACCAGGAATACGGAGTTACCTTAGGTTTTCCGCCAAGAGATCCGCTATGCAGTCGATGGAAGCCTGCAGCCCTTGCATGGCTTATTGATTCTCTCGTTGCGCTACTTCGAAAGCTGCCGCCGTTAAAGGTAAATTCTCTGGAACAACGCCCATGGGATTGTTGCCCGACCCGTCGTTAGAAGCCATCAATCCGAGGAGAAACCTCGCTCTGATACCAAACTGACGCAGGGGAGGACGTGAGGTCGAGCACCGTCTTCCTCAAGAGGATAACTATTCCGAATCCACGGAACTTCTCTAGACTCCTCACAGAGACTTCTCGAATCCATGAGGAAAGAAAGCAGAAAATAGAAATAAATTCTAATAAATTTGAAATTGATTAATGAATAATTAAAAACGAGTTCACAACCCGTTAAATAAGGGTATCAAGCAGTGGGAAAGAAATCATAATCAAACTACAACTCAAACTCCTAGAATCCGCGACTTACTATAAATAGTAAACTTACTATTTATAGACGGTCGTGATGTCTACTAGTGCGCAAGGTTTTCGGCCAAAAATAGTAAGTGTCCAATTTGGCTTCACTAGACTGTTCTCCTAATTATTCTAAACTCTTTTCACGTTGGGCGCAACTCCTAAAGCCCGACGGATGAAGAGTTATAATCAAACTAAAACTTACTATTTATAGTAAAAACAAAATTAAAACAGGGAAACGACCGTCGATCAAGGGCTTTTTTGCAATTCCGGGCTGCGCAACCCGGCGTAGCGGGGTTGGTTGGCTAAAGTAGCTCGTTCTACCCCAAAATCATATATTTTACGTCAGATAACTCATTCCGGATTGCGAGATACGCCCGATCTAAGGTTCGATGGTCCAGATCACTTCTGTCGTCGGCCGGGCCTTTTCTGATCCATCTTGGCCATGAAACTGTCAGCGACCCGCTCTACATCAATCATGTAATTAGCAATTTGGCAACTGAATAAAATTGTTTATGGAACACAAAGTCTCATTTGCTAAAAGACTATAATTGTCCAAAGAAAATAAATAGTCTTGCAAGTCTGCACCATTCAAATGCTAACTGATACTGCAGTAGAATTATAAAACACATGCAGCTTTGTTAGATAATATGTACTACAGGGAAGGTGGAAGAGAGTCAATCATCTGCACAAAACTTATTCTACTCACAACTATAGAGTCATTCTAAACCTCCTTGAGTTGTGGATGTCTTATGGTTAGTTTACAATATTCATGGAAATGTGACATCATTTTGTTATTCATGGCTAAACCAAGAAATCTCGCATCAAATCCTTTTTCATGAGTCTCATGATCTTGCTCTTTAAGCTGTAGAAACACAGATAGATTTAGATATAGACAATCTACAATAATTGAATCATTCAGAAAAACTGGAGTACCCAACTCAGATGCTTGGATATTTGCATAAGGTATCCACTACACAGAGACTTGGAATTCTAATTCAAATGGGGTTTTGAACTCCTGACATAGTTTTGTTCAACCATTGTTTCTTTTTTCTTTTTTCTTTTCTTTTTTTCTTCTCCTCTTCTTCTTCTTCTTCTTCTTCTTCTTCTTTTGACAAGATTGCTCACTCCATTCAGAAACTGCATCTGCTAATGAGGCACCTTATATGATTTTTTTAATGTACTTAGATGATGCATGGTTTGTTTTAAGATTAAAATAAGTGGTTGTTTTAAGTTATCAAATTTGAAGAAAAAAGTCGAACTTGTGTACTAGTTGCTATTTTCTATGGACTGTTTTGTTTTGTTTATCATCTCCTCACTTTATGCAATGGATTAAAGGAGCTGTTGGTTTTATGAATTTTCCTTTTTCTTTTAACTTTAAGCATGAACTCTTGCAAAAATTGCATGAACCTGCAGCTGCCGTCTCCTCTAAAATTTCGGTGCACCCAAGAATAATCTAGGGTCATCTACTGAGTGTTTTATGTGTGCAGATGGTGCCTTTTATTGCAAATATTATCTTCTTCTTTTTTCCCCTCTATTACTCAGCCTGTGTACATCTTGTGCATGACCCTGCCTATGATTGATAAATGCAGTTCGTATCTTGGTTTCTGATTGCATGTCTTATTTAGTTGGGAATCATTTCGCAAAGAATCATGGCTTAGATCTACACAAGCGTGTATTCAAACAGGCCATTGATGCAGGTCTTAAAGTCCGGTTATGTAAAAGTGGAGAAGCTTATGAATGTCGAACGATACTCCCATGTGATGCACATCAGCTCCATGGTGAGGTCTTTTGCTTTCAGTCATAAATGGATGGAATATAGAACTTAGACAAAGTTCTAAAGTCTTACATATTACTTCTACGTGCTGTATCAACCACTTGAAATTCTTGATACCTATTGGCTAATATGATATGAATTTGTCAATAATCTGCTGACCTCTACCAAAATAAAAGGTTTTGGATCTTCCAATCTGATGGAGATTTGTGGACATCCTCCATCTACAGTTCGGGCTCTAATCCTTTTATTTTCAATTTCATCTTCTCTATGATTCTGGAAAGTTGCATTCCCATAGCTTTTATCATGATTCATGACAACGAACCTTGAGCGAGCAAGCAAGCTCCAATTCAAATACCTTATGATATGTCATTGAAGCTTTTGACATTGGATGTGTACTGTTTGGTGGCTATTGGCTCAAAGCCTGGTAGAAAATTCAAGTCTTTTTTTGCAGGTTACGGGGGAGTTATTGGATCATGTAACTATTTGGGATGTTGGAACATAATCTATTGTTGCAATTTGATGTAGACCAGTGTATTTGGAAAAGTTGCACCAGTCCTCTTTCTAGACCAGTGTATTTGGATGTAAGCTATTGCAGATTGCAATTTGTTATTGGTTGTGCCTAACAGATGAAATTCATTTCTCTGGCCTAATGATCACAATCTACGAAGGGAAACAACTTTTTGAATTTTCTTTTTATTTTTTATTTTCCAAAAAAATCCAATTAGATTATTGTTTCATGTACTTGAAGCATTACTATCATTACTTATTAACTTAAGCATCAGAAACAGAAAAATGAATGAGAATGTCTTATTAACATTATATTTGAGTATTGGTGCAACTCTTGTGACAATGTGCTTGCAGTCTGTAGTGCTAAATCCTCATCCTCTGTTTGTTGCAACTTAAAAGCAGTCCATGGGGATCCGTATGTGCCGATGAACACAGGACTTGCATGTCATCGACGCTGGTTGTGTATCACCTTTGTATTCTTTTTTACAAAAGAGTTACCAAAGATGCACACTTGATGTTTTTAGGATTTGGTTCATGAGGGAGAAGAAGTATCTTTTCCGTCATAGTTATTGCTAAGTTTGTGATAAAAACTTTCTTTGTTTTGTAACAATTGATGATGAAGCTGCACGACAGTAGGTGTGTTGTCAGCTCTGCAGATTTTGCATGTTCCCTGTTCTGTATAGCCTTTGGTTTGCTCATTTAAAATGTGGTGCTATATTTTGGTTTCGTAGGTTAGTTTGAGAAAAGTGTTCACAATCAACAATTAATGTGATTTTGGGAGAAGAAAACAGCCTTTTGAGTAATTCTTAACTGATTTGCCTGAAGCTGGTGCTTCCCTGATGCACCATAACCGTTGCATGGTTACTACACCCCACGCATCACGTATTGTTATAAAGATTAAGCTTTCCACTAAAGTTGAAATACCACTTTCTCACGTAAAGTAACCTGGAGCATTTCTTGAAAGTCTGAAAAACAATGAATCTCCTTTAAAGTCTCCCAAAGTTTAGTATTCACCTAATTAGGATAAAACTCCCACATTCCTACATAAGGTTATCAACACCAAACATTTACCATATTTGTATTTTTCTAAAATCAGTTTAAATATCATTTCCAAACACAGGTTTCAGGAAATACAAAACCAACCATCCTTACAAAAGTCCTAGAATATGGGTGTATGATCCTTATAGCCTAACCGGAAAAGAACAATCTGTAAGTCCAAACAAAGGGACTCTGTAAGACCTTGTAAGCATGTGACAGGAGTAAAAGTATGTTCTGTCAACTAAAATTTTGAATAAGGCGATATTTATGTTATATATTTGTATTTGGACCAACATGGCAAATTCTTTTGACAATATGCCGCGAAACAAAACTGATCCATCAACCAAACTGTAGTGTTAAAATATCTAATTTTTCTTCCCTTGTATTTGTATGCTTTTCCATTCCAGGAAACTTCGAAGAACATATTGGAAATTGGATATCCAAGAGATGACACTGGATATGAAAATTCACCTCGATCAGAGTATATTGACCTTGTATTGTTGTGGACGATTTGCAAAAAACAACACTTCACAATTGCCCGATGCAAAAATGAAGAAATTTACAAAAGATGCTATCAAATTCAAAATGGATGACAGTATGTGGATTCATAATTTTCACACTATCCTTCGCATTTATGTTTGAATTGAAATAAGCATAAAGTTTGAAGTTTACTGTTTTTTCTTTGGTTTTTCTGTGAATGAAGCATACCTTCAATGTCATGATATTTCCTTTCCTGGCTTTTTGCAGCTGCTGAACTGTATGACTTTGATGATGAGTGTACATGTTGATTTCCCTAATTTTGATATTTGAAGATGGGCACTATGAGTTGCTGCTAATGTATTTAATTCTTTCATAAGTTCTGCTTATTGATTTATTGCCTAAAAAAATGTATCCCCACCCCCAATCATTTCCCTTCATCTCTGAAACCCTCACAGGGAGCTTCTGATTCCCATCGATCTCTCTGTCCAAATAATCGGATCAATGTAAAATGGAGAAAATTGATCTCTTCTGCTTCTTCTGGATTATGCAGATTTGTCGTCCGTTCGCAGAACCGATCCGATGATAGCAACTTCAGAACACTTGGATTTAAGATGGATGGATGGGATGGAAGTTGGATCAAGTTGGTTGGGAGAAGCATTTTTGGTTTTGCTACTGCAGTTGCCGCTATGATTGCCATCAGCTGCGATTTCTTGGGCCTCACAGAGACTCTCACCATCGCTTTCCCTGCTTCTCATGGAGAGCTTGATCGGCCGCCTCGTGAATAGGATCGAGAGGGCCTATACGGTCCTTGGCGACAACGCCCTGCTAACTCTTTGGGAAGCCCTTCCATTTGTCGCCGTCGTCGGTGGACAGGTTTGTCTCTCAATCTGTTTCCATATACTTCAGCTTCATTTTTGTTGAGTTATGTGGTTTATACTTTGATGTTATTTCATTTGATTGCAGAATTCTGCAAAATCATCGATTTTGGAGAGCATCGTCTGGCGGGATTTTCTTCATAGGGGATCTGGTTGGAGTTTTGAATTTTTTATTCTTTTACTTTTATTTTTTATTTTTTATTTTTTTTATTTTGAGTTTTTTCTATGGTGGATCTTGTGGTATTCTTAAAGGGATTGTCACATGTCGGCCTTTGGTTCTGCAGCTGCACAAGACAGACAAAGGACAGACAGAGCATGTTGAGTTTCTTCACTCGCCAAAGAGGAGGTTTTCAGGTTTAGGTAAATCTTGTTTTTCCATTGTTTCGTAGATTTGATGTTTGATTTATGGGTCTTTTTTGCCCCGAAATCTCCCCTACATTGTCGCCGCTTCTTGATTTTATTTTCATCTTGAATTCTCTCAATTCTAACTCGATGAGTACACGCATACAGCAACAAACATCTTCAAGTAGGCAGAGGGACTGTAAAGGTGAAATAATTACTCTCTACTGCTATTGATCCGAATTGTTTTTTTAATGAAATAAGGTATTTCCACCAAGCTCTTTTTTTAATAATTATTTAATAAGTAGGTTGATTAGATTGTTGAATGAATACATGGATATGAAAAACTAACATTGAATCATGAGGAAATGGAAAACTACAAATTTCATCAGTTACTCTGCTCTACTTTCTAGTCCATGAATTTGTTTTTGTTTTTGATTTTTTATTTTTTGTGAAATTCGATACGGTGGTTGATGAAGGATTTATTTAGTTATATATATGATGAATTCTGCCCCTTTTTCTCAATAATCAAGAAAATTAGAATTCCTCAAAAAATCATTTTCACTTGAAGGTATTCAACTCGGATCTGTTCGCAAGCACAAATTGGGTTAACTTTGTACATGAGTCTGTCCCTCATTCTGGGATCTTTTGTTGCAAACTTCTTTGGAAAGTAGAAATTAGCTATTGTTTCTAGCTTTTGATGCATTGATGATATATATATATATATATATATATATATATATATATATATATATATATATATATATATATATATATATATATATATATATATGGAATGTGATTGTAGGATGTTCATTTCCAATATATTAACTGTAAGTTGCAGCTATCTTTGTTATCTACTAAAAATTTTCAGTAAAACTATTCTTATTCAATGTATAGAATGTGATATTTCTAACCAAAAACAATTGAGGCAATAACTTACAATGCATTTTGCATATTTACAAACAGCCCGTCCACAGACATATTAGTATAGAGAATGTTAAAAATTCACCCTACGAAAAAAGCAAGGAACTTGTAACATTATGGTTAAGTTGGATTTCTGCCACAATAACGATCCAGCCTCCGGTGGTGATAAACCATCGTAAATTTTAATTTTCTTTTGATATTTTTTCCCAAAAAATCCAATTTGATTCTTGTTTCATGTACTTAAAAGCATTACTAACATTACTTATTAACTTGAGCATCAGAAACAAAAAAAGAAAAAGAAAAAAAGAAAAAAAGAAAAGAAAAGAATATGAATGCCTTATTAACATTATATTTGATAGTATTTAGCAGCAACTGGCAATGAGTATTGGTGCAAC
The DNA here is from genome assembly GCF_029962835.1 of Magnolia sinica. Classification (NCBI taxonomy): domain Eukaryota; kingdom Viridiplantae; phylum Streptophyta; class Magnoliopsida; order Magnoliales; family Magnoliaceae; genus Magnolia; species Magnolia sinica. The sequence continues at coordinate 79,912,540 of NC_080581.1, forward strand.
TCTTGTGACAGTGTACTAGCAGTCTGTAGTGCTAAATCCTCTGTTTGTTGCAACTCAAAAGTAGTCTATGGGGATCCATATGTGCTGATGAGCACAGGACTTGCATGTCATTGTAACACTTGCTGTGCATCGCCTTTGTATTCTTTTTTTATGAAAGAGTTACCAAAGGTGCACTTGGTGTTTCTAGGATTTGGTTTATGAGGGAGAAGAAGTATCTTATCCATCATTGTTATTGCTAAGTTTGTAATAAAAACTTTCTTTGTTTTGTGACAATTGATGATGAAGCTGCACGACAGTAGGTGTGTTGTCAGCTCTGCAGATTTTACCTGTTCCCTGTTCTGCATAGCCTTTGGTTTGCTCATTTAAAATGTGGTGCTATATTTTGGTTTCGTAGGTTAGTTTGACGAAAGTATTCACAATCAACAATTAATTTGATTTTGGGAGAAGAAAACACCCTTTTGAGTAATTCTTAACTGATTTTCCCTGAAGCTGGTGCTTCCCTGCTGCACCATAACCATTGCATGGTTACTACACCCCACGCATCACGCATTGTTATAAAGATTAAGCTTTCCACTAAGGTTGAAATACTACTTTCTCACATAAAGTAACCTGGAACATTTCTAGAAAGTCTGAAAACAACGAATCTCCTTTAAACTCTCCCAAAGTGTAGTATTCACCTAATTTGGATAAAACTCCCACAGTCCTACATAAGGGTATCAACACCAAACATTTACCATATTTGTATTTTTCTAAAATCAGTTTAAATATCATTTCCAAACACAAGTTTCAGGAAATACAAAACCAACCATCCTTACAAAAGTCCTAGAATATGGGTGTTTGATCGTTATGGCCTAACCAGAAAATAACAATCTGTAAATCCAGGAAAAGGGACTCTGTATGACCTTGTAAGCATATGACAGGAGTAACAGTATGTTCTGTCAACTAAAATTTTGAATAAGGCAATATTTATGTTCTATATTTGTATTTGGAACAACATGGCAAATTCTTTTAACGATATGCCACGAAACAAAACCGATCCATCAACCAAACTGTAGTGGTAAAATATCTATTTTTTCCTCCCTTGTATTTGTCTTTTTAATGCTTTTCCATTCCAGGAAACTTAGAAGAACATATTGGAAATTGGATAACCAAGAGATGACACTAGATATGAAAATTCACCTCAATCAGAGTATATTGACCTCCCCCAGTACAGGCAAGCAACATGTGTATTCGCAGCAACCATTACTCACCAACAGCTTTGATTCTGTTCGCTCATCATTACCTCCTAGCTTTGCCACACTACTGACAAGTTGTTCAACAGAAAATTTGAAAGGTATGATATGCAAACAAGAAGTGTTGTTGTCTTGCCATATTGTTGTGTAGATTTTCTTTTGTACATTGTTCAAAAAGCTTGTGGCCCGACTGAAAGCTTGGTTGAGTTGACCTGTTCAAAAAGGTGGCAAAACATTCCAAGTTGATGATTCACTTGGAGTATTAGTAGTTTCAACCCAGCAAGTTTCTGGCTTGTTGAAACCGAAGTGAAACTTTCAGTTTCTTCTGGGAATTGCTGGCATTTTGTTTGGTATCATCTTTTTGTTGATTCCATCAACTCCTTTACCGCTTCCAACACAAGGAAAACCCAATTGAAATTGGTGAACTTTTGGCTTGTATTATTGGTTTATGTTGGCTTGTAATTGAAAGGTCCCCGTCACGATTACACTTGTGATCTGTTTTCTCTTTCTGTACCAATTTCTTCTGACCGAGGTTTACGAATGTTGCAGAGGCACCTGAACCAATGGAAACAGAATTCGTGTCCCAAATCATTGTACTGTTTTTTCTCTTGATCATTCAATTTCTTTGATACAATGTTCCTGCTACTCCAATATATGTTTATTTATTTATTTTGTTCTTTTTGTTAGCAGAGATACTTGTTGTATTCTTTTGATTACACAACTAGCTCAAAGTATTTGTTAGAGTCAGAACCTACATCGAGTAATTTGATTACACATTGGATTGCAGGGATATGGACCGCGAAGACGATCAACCCAACAGTGCCATCTATGTTCAACAAGCTAATGCATGAAGTGGATTGAGGAGAGGTTTAATAGTTCGGTCTTCTCCATTTCATTGGACAGTGTGGCCAATCTAGGAGTGGACCACATGAAGGATTTTTATTTATTTTTATGTATTCAAGACCATTTTCAACATATTATTGTAAATATTATATATTTTATTCTAAACTAATACAATTTTTGTTTAATATTCATTTTTAATTGTACCCTAACATTTTTTAGGTTTCAAATATTAAAAAATACAGGCTTTTGCCATGGGTTGCACGGCTTTTAACAGCGCATCTCAAACCTTTGTTGTGCTTTGGAAGACATTTATTGACACTTGGACAAACTTTTATTTGACGTTTTTAATGTTCCTAGGCGCTTTTTCAATGATTACTGTTGGTAGGGGTGCACATTTAACCGGTAGAACTGTAGAACCGGACCGGAACCGACCAAACGGTCCGGTTTGGTCCGGTTCTAGAGTGCACCGGTTCCGGTTCCGGTTCCAAAAATCAAAGAACCGGTGACATCGGTTCGGTTCTCGGTTTGGGGGTATGTAGAACCGAACCGAACCGAACCGAACCGTGAACCGATCCGTAGAACCAAACCGTGGATCCGATCCTTGAACCGAACTGTGGAACCGATCCTTGAACCAAACCGATGTATTTTTGCATACCTTATAATTATTTTCTCTAGAATAATTATTTTCGTAAATGTATTTTTGAACACTTTATACAACATCTAAACCATTCATCAAATGGACCACAACATGGATGGACATGGGCTTGCAATTGGGCTGGATTATAAAAAGCCAAGAACTGTGGAACCGATCCGGAACCAAATCTGTTTTAACAGTTCGGTTCCGGTTCGGTTCTAGGGTGCCAATGGTTCGGTTCCGGTTTCACCCCAAAACCGGACCAAACCGAACCGTGTGCACCCCTAACTGTTGGCCAGCAACGGTGCTTTAGAAGACTTTTACCAGTGTTTGGACAGACTTTTGCCGGCACTTTTTCAGCTTTCCCATACACTTTTTTAGTGATTACTAATGGCTAGCAGATGCGCTGAAAAAGGAAAAATGGGCGCTGGAAAAGTCTACTCAATCATGGTGGCCTGAAAAAGTGCCGGTAAATGATGATGAGCACTGGTAAAGCCTTTGCCGGCGTACCTTTTTTTGGGTGCTTGTCTGAGTACCGATAAAACTTTACGTGGCGCTATTTTTGAACTTTACCGGCACTTTTGACTGCCGATAAAAGTCATTTTTCTTGCAGTGTATTTAAAAATCAATTTCAAACCTCAAAGAAAAAAAATGCAAAGTAGGATTTAAAGGTAAGATGCATCATAAAAATTAGGGAAGAAAACCATAATGGTCCATTCATCCGGTAGGTTACTGTTGAACTGAGTGAACGACCAGTGGTCCAACTCAATCTATGTGTATGTCCCGCCTAGTGATGGGTTGTTCTAACTTTTTTCTTCAAGTAATCCTCGTGGTATAGCCACTAGTTTTACAGGTATGATGAGAGGTGCTTTTGTCATTTTAAGATATTAATATGAGTAGCCTGGCCAAGGGCAAATGCATATACCCTGCACTCACACCAAAACATACAAGACTTCTACCTGTTACACGCAAAGGGTAAAACACTTGTAATCTATCTCGACCACCGAATTTCTTGTGTGACATGCGCTTGGTGCAAACAACCCCATAAACAACTCCTGTAGGCTAGAGTTTTAGTAACAATGTAAAACCATGCCTAAAATTTCTAAGTTAACAATGTGTGGTTTGCATGTGTTTTGGATCAAGATGACTCTTGGAATATTATTTATTCATCCTAATTAGCCTAATTTGATAATTGGATTGGATAGAATATACACACCATTTAGGCCACACACATAACCTATGGTTGGTGTTCCCTCTTGCATTATTTCTTCTATTTAGGCCCAACTCAGTTGTGGATGGAGATGAATTTTTGTCTTATGCCCTAAAATTTCAGGGATACCTAATTTAGGGACTGGATGTCAGGCACACAAAATAGTGGGCTTAGAGCTCAACTGTTGTGATTGAGCTGTGTTGTAGGCCCACCTTAAAGGCATGCATGAAAATCATGCATATCCATTCATTACGTTGACAATACTGTAGAAAACTATATATGATTAAAAAAAAAAAAAAAACTCAATAATACAAGTGTGGCTCACTTGATGATCTTTAGGTTGGGACCTACCTTTCTAGGGATGGTGTCATATATATTGTCACTTTAGTTATATAAATTCTTAAATGTAAGGGAGCAACCTACTGTTGGTGTGAAGTTTGGAGTTCCAAACCATGAGCTAGAAAAGTATGAATACCTTTTATTTTTGCCCGTTCCCTTTGAAAAGTGCCCATGATTTGCAAATGGTCTCATTTGCTAAGCCCTCCTGTCTGTGCAATAAGCTCATGTATGGCAACGCATGTTGCAACACGGGATATAAATGTGAGATCCAATCCATCCATTAGGTTGGTCTGACCTTTTACATGTTTTCCTAAAATAAATCTGGTCCACTAAGCATGTGGCCCCTTAAAAGTAGATCAACCTGATTCTTGGGCTAGGGAATGAATATGGTGATACTTTTCTGATGGATGGTTGGATTTTGGCTTCGTAGTTCCATGCTGGCATTATGGCATGTAGATGAGCTTTGCTGCACATGCATATGGGCTTAGCAAAGCTCTCGAAAGTTGATGGATGTGAGATTGTAAATGTGATAGAAAAAGTATGATATGTAACCCACCAACAACTATTAATTTGGGTATATTTGATACATCAATCAACACTTCCTTTTCCCTTATGCTAGCTAAGAGGTGTGTAGAGTTAAGCACTTGGACACGAGCATCCAGATTGAAAATTAAGCTAAGCTAAATAGCTTATCTCTCCGTATCAGGTAGGATACAAATTTTTTTTTCCACTTATTCTTCTTTACAAAAAGGTGGGAGCACACCACCTGTAATTTTATTTTTATGGAAAACAACCATTTACAATCCTAAATAAAGACCAAAAAAAAAAAAAATCCAAACAAAGGCAAGGCTAAACCAAACAAAATCAGCCACCTCAAACCAGCAGCGTACATACCTATGTTTCTTGGAGAAGCTAGGAGCCATGAACAACCATAACTTAAATCCAGTACTTATGGTCATCGCTTTAGAGCAAATATTGCTGAGGAAAAAAAAAAAATCAATGAAAGTATCTTATCTATAAATTTATTGTATTTTTTCCTTCCCTTTGCCCATAATGTTAAGAGTCCAGAAAAGAACTCACATTCCTACTCCATATCTAACTCCAAATCCTATCCACATGAATTTTCAGTCCAACTGTGAATTTGAGTATAGTATTTTCAAAGTTTGGTTGGTATTATTGATGGTGGTGCAATGCATTTTCTGGATAGTGGAGGTCCACATAATCCCAAATTTCTTTGGAATGATTTATTTGTAAATGTAAAAAATTGTTTAATTTGTGGTATGCTTAATCCCACAAGGTGATTTTGTGAAAGGTTCAATATCGAGATGAATGTTAGCTATGTCAGTTGCCAAGAAATCTCTCCTGAGATATTGATCTAATCCATACATATGTGGGACTTCTTTTTATATTTATTTATTGCCAAACCATGGATGGGATAGTTAGGATTTTCTGATAAAATTGATTCCTTAGAACCGTAAGCAATAGATGATGGGCCTAACAGATGGATGGCTCACTGCTGAATACGCCCACTTTCCCATAAATTTTGTTCACTGTCTACTAAATAGTTATTGCTCAGATGGAATGAATCATCTTATTGGTGAAATTTTTACATGGTGGCCTAAGAAATGTGTTATGGACGTAATGCACAGCCCATATTGCTTGGTTAGACTGGCCAATTGCCCCTTGCAAGTAGAAAACTGCATGTTATGGTGCCTTCAGAGCAAATGATGATTTCCACACTTCTGTTTGGCATCACAAAAGTCCAACTCAAAAATCACCAAATGGTAACAAGTGATTACTACTACACTCCACATACATAAATGTGGGAAGGTGAAAGAAGTTTGCGTGTGATGATCCAAAAAACACAAAATACAAAAATATACATAAAACACCACTCTTCTTCTTCTGAACGTTTGCTTAGCCCACATTTGTCTAGCCCAGTGGGAAAAGACCACTGGCTAGGTAGGCTACATTGGTTAGATCATCCAGCTCATAGATTAAGTTATCTTGTTGCTAAGGTGGGCCAAAATTTGAAAACAAAGAGACAGCTGAGACATTCTTTCTTTCTTTTTGCAGAAATGTGGGAGCACACCACATGTACTTTTATTTATTTGAAAGTGTTCCGTACAACCATGCAAGCAGGTGCAAATGCAACAAACAACTGCAACATATATGATAAAGACCAAGCAAAAACATAAAATTACAAAAAGGAGAAAACAACTAAAACTTTTTTCTTGTAGCCACAAACTATACAAACATACTTACCCTAGCTCCAATTCTCATACCATCGTTGCTATTTAGAAAATACCATGGAAGGAAAAATCAAAGCAAGCATTCCATCAACAAATATATAAAATTCTCTCCTTCCCTTCCTCCAAAGTGCTAGAGTCCAAAAAAGCATCCCCACACCTGCTCCATATCCAACTCCAAATCCTATCCAAATTAGTTCCCAATCATATTTCCTTTCAGATTGCAGTGTTGACGGAGCGGACGATGGTGCACCCTCGGCATCATTGCATTTCTTTGAGAGTGGAGGTCCACATAATCTTGAATTTTCTTGGAATGATTCATTTGTGAATGTAAAAAACTGTTTACTTTGTGGTATGCTTCCTACAAGGTGGTTTCGTGAAAGGTTCAATACCGAGAGGAATGTTAACTTTGTCAGCTGCCAAGGAATCTCCCCTGAGATATTGTTTTGTGAGAGATCTAATGACTCAAGCACCTCTAGATTCTCAAGTGATGTTGGAATTTGGCCCGTGAAACTGTTGTGCGACATATTGAGTAAATGTAGTGACTTGAGAATCCCTATAGATTTTGGAATATCCCCCTGAAAATAGTTGTTTGAGAAATTAACTGTTGTGAAGATGGATAGGATCTTGGTGAGTTCCCTGTCTAGTCCTTTGATCATTACTGACACCGTATCTTGATAGTATATCATTTTCATTCCTCCAGATAGGGTTCTATGAAGGAAAGATTGAGATTTATCCTCATCCATCATTGCCTTCCAATTCTCAAACATATTTGATGGCAAAGCACCCATGAAACTATTAAAAGAGAGGTCAATGATCTGCAACATTGGGAAGCTTTGATTTGTTTGTGAAAGTATAATGGGGCCGTGAAATTTGTTGGATTTTAAGACAAGAACGCGTAAAAGGGGCAAAGCTTCTGTCCATGATGGAAAGGTGTCATTTATTTGATTGTTTCCAAGGTTTAATACCTCCAACATTTTGCAGTTGGCCAAAGACCTTGGCACAAGGCCCTCCAATTGATTCCCACTGAGATCTAGCGTTTGTATGTTGCATCCCTCTTTAAATGTATGAAGTAAGGTGCCATTGAAAGCATTTCCTTGAAGATTCAACGCGGACAGGGCATCAGCAATCTCACCCAAACATGGTGGAATCTGACCAATGAAGTGATTGTGAGATATATCAAGGACTGTTAGGGATGTTGCATTGCAAACCGATCGAGGGATTTCACCACCAAGGCTATTGTTTGAAACTGAAAAGAATAGGACGGAGGGTGATAGGATTGGAAGTGAACCTTTTAACATGTTGAAGCTAAGGTCAATAACGCTATGGGCACTCAACAAAAGATGGGGAGATAGTTTTATTCCCTGCAGAACATTGTGAGAAAGATTTAAAGAGATTAAAGACCCATTGCCAACCTCCCATATCCATTTGGGTATTTCACAACTAATTTTATTGTAGGAAAGGTCTAGTTCCCTCAACTGCACTTGATTTCTCAAGAAATTTGGAAATGTGCTGATGTTGCAAGAACGTAACAACAAAGATTGAAACTGGGGGATGGAAACAAATGTGGAATTACCACTGCCATATTGGACTGACAGGTTGTTATCTGAAAGATCCAGATAGTAAAGTTTTTTGAGGTTTTGAAATAAACCTAGCTCCACAACACCACTGAAATTATTGTTACCCAAAAGGATGTACTCCAGCTGTGAAGAAGAGGCATTGTGAAACTCCCCAAGTTGACCGCTAAGTTGGTTACCTTCGAGAACCAACATTTGTAATGATGGGAGTGAAAGCAATGATGATGGAATGGTCCCATTAAGCAAATTATTCCCTAAGCTGATCACTTTGAGATTCAAAAGCTCGTTTCCATATGAAGAAGGAATTGGGCCGCTCAATTTATTGGATGAAAGAGACAGATATTGCAGTTTGGTAAGGTTCAAAAGTGAGGATGGTAATGATCCTGACAAGTTGCAATTGCTGAGTTCTAAATGAGTCAAGAATTTGAGATTACTGAGAGAATCTGGTAACTTTCCTGAAAATCCAGTGTCTGAAAGGATCAATTGCTGTACAGTATTGTTTTGAGGGAACTCCGGCAAATTGATAGCTACAAGTGGATTGCCTGATATGTCAATGATTTGTAGATTTGGCAGCTGGAAAACACTCTCAGGGAATTTTCCATGCAATCCACAATCTTTAAGGAGCAGGGACGTCAATGTGGATAAGTTCCCTATGAAATTGGGCACTGCAGATGAGAGATTGGTATAGCCGAGGTCAAGTTCAGATAAGAAATGGAGCTGTGAAAGGGAAGAAAAGATGGAGCCTGAAAGGTCACAACCTTGTAAGATCAACTTGCGGAGACTCCCTGGGAAGCTGGGCACTGCAGAGGAGAGACTGTTATAGCTGAGGTCGAGTTCAGATAAGAAATGGAGCTGTGAAAGGGAAGAAAAGATGGAGCTTGAAAGACCACATTCTTGTAAGATCAACTTGCGGAGACTCCCTGGGAAGCTGGGCACTGCAGAGGAGAGACTGTTATACGTGAGGTCGAGTTCTGATAAGAAATGGAGCTGTGAAAGGGAAGAAAAGATGGAGCTTGAAAGACCACAATCTTGTAAGATCAACTTGCGGAGACTCCCTGGGAAGCTGGGCACTGCAGAGGAGAGATTGTTTTCGCTGAGGTCGAGTTCAGATAAGAAATGGAGGTGTGAAAGGGAAGAATAGATGGAACCTGAAAGAAGACAATCTCGTAAGCTCAACTTGCGGAGATTAGGGAGTGGCAAATCTAAGGTCTGGCCCTGCAGTAAGATGTGTACCCTGTCCAGATAGAGTTCACTCAGATTGGACAGGTTTTGGACGACTGCTCCAATGCTTGGCTTTTCGAGTTTCAGGTATTGAAATCCAGAACCATTGTAATAATAATTCTTAGCAAGATCGAGAGAAACCAAATTGGTCAAGCGGGAGATTTCCAGTGGGATTTGGCCATAAAAGGACAACCGAGAGAGGTTGAGATGGGTCAAACTGGTGAGCTGGTCAAACCCAGATGGGATTGGAGAGCCATCGAACTCATTGTAAGCGAGGTTGAGCTTATGCAGGCTCCGAAGACGAAAGAGGCTTTCAAAATCAATCCGACCAGAGATAAAGAGCTCACTGAGGTCGAGGCTGATCACGTGACCAGTGGGTCCATCGCACGTGATGCGTTCCCAAGAGCAGCAATCGGTATCGTTTGAATTCCAAGAGGGGAGAGGAGGGAAGTCAAAGCCATTCTTTAAGTCGAGCAAAGCAGAGAAGTGATGATGGTTGCATTGTTGGGTAGTGAGAAACAGAAGAGATGATAAAAAGAAGAGAATGAGAAATGCTGGGTTGTTTTTAGAAGAAAAGAGGAGAGCCATTGGTCAATAATAGATGGGTGTTGGGAGTTTGGGATGTGTAGGAATAGGGAGCGTCAGCTTTATTTATAGACAAAAAGTGAAGAGGTTACTACTGTTAAGACTCATACGTGTGAAATACGAGAGCCGCTCGTGGTGCCCGTTTGATTTTCCAAATTCCCAGTAAATGGGTAATATATGTGGGGCCCACCATGAAGTATGTGGCTTATCCACACCGTCCATTCATTATGTCAGCTGAATTTAGTTCATTAGAAAACAATTGAGGAAGATCCAAATCTCAAGTGGACCACACCACATGGAAAAGGGAGTTTAACACCGACCGTTAAAAACTTCATGGGGCCACTATTTCCTTTGGTGTGGTCCACTTGAGCTTTGGATATGAATTATTTTTGGACTTGTTTACTAAAACGATCTCTTCAAATAGATGAACGGTGTGGATATAATAAATACAACATTGTGATGCCCATGCAACTTTGATCTCATTTGACGAGCTCGGCGAGCGTCAGCGGGACGGGGATTTCCAGCCAAAGCCTTTCCCAGGCGCTGTGATGCTAAGTGGGGCCCACCGTGATGTATATGAGAAATCCACACCGTGCATCCATTTTGAGAGATTATTTTAGGACATAAGACCAAAAATGAGGTGGATCCAAAAAGCAAGAGGGCCGCACGGTAGGAAACAGTAGGAATACAGTAACCACGGTTTGAAACATTAATATGGCCAGAAAGTTTCATCTCAGGCAAACTTTTCGGTGTTTTCACTTCATCACAGTGGTAATGACCTTATAAACGGTTTGGATGGCATATAAACATCAAGCTAGATTTGGATTGCATTGTTGGTACTGGTGATTGTGGAGCCCACGTTGTGGAGGGTGTGGTCCTGACTGTGGAGCCCACGTTGATGCATGTATTGTATATCCAAGCTGTCCATCCATATTTCTGCTCCTTTTGAGGGCATTAACAAAAAAAAAGAAAAAGAAAAGAGCACGTCTAAATCTCAAGTGGACCACAGTGCTGATTGAATTCACACCATTAAAAATTTCCTAGGGCTCAATGTAATACCCACCGTGAGTTTATTTGCCATCAAACCTGTTGATAAGGACACAATGACCTGGATGAAGGGAAAACCAAATATCAGCTTCATCAAAAACTTTTGCAGCCCATAAAAATTTTTTAGCGGTTGAGATTCAACAACTACTGTTCCTCGAATATGGTTCACCAGAGATTTGGATCGCCCACGCACCATGTCACTAGCCAGTGGCTACTGATCGCTGCTAAATAGGGCCTATCATGATGTACTTATTTAATCCACACTGTCCATCCATTTTACTAAGATAATTTTAGGGCATGAGCCCAGAAATGAAGGAGATTCAATTCTCATGTGGACCATTTTAGAGGAAACAGTGGTGATTAAAGGGCCACCATTAAAAACTTCTTATGGGTTATAAAAGTTTTGGATCAAGCTGGTTTCAGTTTTTATCCTTCATCCAGGACTGTGTTCTTATCAACAGTGGATGACAAATGAACATCATGATGAGCATTATGGTGGGCATTCAATTAGCATCCTGTCTTATGGCTTGGTCCACCTGAGATTTGGATCCTCTTAATTGTTGGGTTCATGACCTAGATGGCCTGGATATACAATACATACATCAAGGTGGGCCCACGGTCATGGCCGCACCCAATCCGGAAACCTCATCCTAACTATGCAATCCGTGTCCAAAGAAATTTGTTGGTTTTTTTTTTTTTGTGATTTTTATAATAATATTAATTACTAATTTTACTTTTAGATGTCTATTTAATTCTTTTTAAGCAACTTTATTAATTGGTGGATATTTTAATTATTTTAGAAAAAATTGTAAGGGAAGTGGGAGTAAACTAACGGAAGGTACCTTGACAATAACTTAGGGCTTGACTCAACTCGAATAGTGACTCGAGGTGAGCGAAGCATCATATGACTGAGCTCGTTTTAAAAATGAGCCGAGTTTGATCATAGTGGATCTTGACTCGACTCGACTCAGCTCGAAGTTTGAGCTCGACTCGAATATATATTATATATATAATATATTATATTTAAAAATAAAAAATTAAAACTTAAACCCTACTCTATTCATCTATCACTTTCTTATCATTTTCTATTCCTTACCTAACTCGTGCACGCCTGAGCTCCGCTCTCTCCCTCTCTTGTAGGGGTGCACATCGAACCTGTAGAACCGTGGAACCGGACCGAAACCGATCCAACGGTCCGGTTTGGTCTGGTTCTAGACTGCACCGGTTCAGTTCCAAATTTCCAAGAACCGTTGGATACGGTTGGGTTCTGGTTTAGGGCCACGTAGAACCGAACCGAACCATGAACCGAACCGTTGATCCAAACCGTGGATCCAAACCATGGCCCCAACCATGGAACCGATCCGTTTTTCACCTATGTTGCATCTTTCCTCCTGTCACACTTGAGAAGATTACTCTAATGAGAAATTATAGGATCCTTAACCTTAGGCTTCGCTCAGTATATTTGGGTTTTCAGTTCTGACAAATGGCACCCAAATGGATCAGTCATCCTGACCACTGATCTCTTGCATTCCACCATGCATGGACTATGTGCCAAAAACATCCAACTTTGGAAGGTTTCAAGCGCTATTTTTGGAAATTTTCAGTTGAACATAGGCTGTTGTTGTATTCTCTTTTGTCATGTCGAGGACATTTTCAAGGAGTGATCTAAGCTTCTGAAACATGGGCCTTACTTTTCAGAATAAAAAAACCATTTTATATTGTTCAAACCCTCAAGTCAAGGATCCTACATTTTTTATTAAGAACCCTAACACCATACTCTGTCTTTGTTAGCTTAAAGCCACTTAAAAAAGTAGCGGACTAAACAAAAGGTGCTAACACATGCATGTAGTTTGTATCTCTAATTCATGTCACGCCATGCATGCTCCACTTTTCAGAAATCAAAACTTGTGTATATTGTTAAAAGCCCAGAACTGTGGAACCAATCCGGAACCGAACCGTTTTTCACGGTTCGGTTCTGGTTTGGTTCTAGGGTGCTAACGGTCCGGTTCTGGTTCCGAAAATTGTAGAACCATTAGGAACAATTCGGTTTCGGTTTCACCCCAGATCCAGACCGAACCGACCCGTGTGCACCCTTACTCTCTTGTGCTCGAGCTCCATATTCCCCCCATCTCTCTCTCTCTCTCTCTCTCTCTCTCTCTCTCTCTCTCTCTCTCTCTCTCTCTCTCTCTCTCTCTACTCTCCCGAGCTCGTCTCAGCCGTCCCACCTGCACTCAGCCACTCGCTCGAGCTCTCTCTCTCAGCACCAATAATAAGGTACCTCTATAGCTTTATCTAATATTGTATATATATTATTAATTAAATATTTGATTAGGAGTTGGGTTGAGTGTGGGTTGGATTAGTTAAGTCGAGTGGCTAGGTTGAGTCGGTGTCGATTGGGTTGGGTTGTTGGGTTGAGTCGGGTGCTAGGTTGGGAGCAAGCACAACTCGACTCAATGTAAGCTCGCATTGACTCAATCCACTAGCTCACATCGAACTCGACTCGAAAGATTTAACAAATAATCCAAGCTCCATTGGTAAGCTTGAGGCCGAGATCGAGCTCGAGGGGAGCACAGACGAGTCAAGCCAAGCTTGGCCTACCTCAACTCGACTCGGCTCGACGTACAGCCCTACAATAACTTCATTGAGGAAGTACCTTTACAAAAATTTAATTTATAAAGGTATCAGGATGTAAATGCCACCTTAATAAGGTACCATTTTGTAAAATTCCTTTGATAGAATTTAAATAAGCCGCATGACAGAAACAGTGAGGATTGAACATCAGTTGTTGAATTGATCTTGGGGAATAGAAGTTTTAGATCAGGCTAATACTTTTGTATTTTCAGTTCCTCTGGGTAAAAGTGACTTTATGAACAGTATAGATGATATACAAACATGATATAACTGGGGAGATTTCAACTGTAGGCATTTTCCTACTCGCTTTTTCTTGCTGTATGGCCCACTTGAGTTTCGGATCTACTTCATATTTTGGTTAATCTCATAACAGAGTCTGGAAAAATGGATGGACAGGGTGGATTTCTCACAAACATCACAGGTAGGGAACTTTGGGCTGCTTTTTCCTGTAGTGCTGCTACTTAAAGTTTTGGATCTGCTTCATTTTTGGGCTCATACCCTAACAAAACCTGGAAAAATGGAGAGTGGATTTCTCACAAACACCACAGTTTGCCCCACTTAGCTTCTAAGTACAGGAACTTCCAGCCACAGTCTGTCCAAGCAATCCATGTACTGGATTTAGATATTCAGACGATCCTGATCCTTTTAGGCAACATAGATGGATATGGTGAATTTCTCACAAATTTCACATTGGCCCCACTCAGCTTTTGAGCATAGAAACTTCCTGTGACAGGTTGTCTAGGTAATTTGCATCCTTTTAGGTGAGACATCTACACTATCATGATTGTCTGGTAATTGGCATCCTTTTAGGCAAGACATCTACACTATCATGAGCCTAACAAAGATGACAGCCACTCATCAGGTGGTCACTACTTCAGGGCCAGACATGTATCAAGACGTGAATGATTGAAAAAGTGAATTATAGTCACCATATTCTGTATGCATATGTGGGCCCAGCTATTTGAGTCAAGGCATCTTCACTATGAGGATTGCATAGTGAGTTGCTTCGATCTCACTCGTGTAACTTTTTCGATGCGTGTATTGAGTGCTGAAATAAAGTGCACTGAACAAATGCATGACAAAGATGATATTCTGTCATACATTTGATTCATGCACCGTGTCCCACCTGATAAGTTGACTGACCCTATCTTTTTTTTTTCTTTTTCTTTCCAAGCCAAGGCATCTATGTAGTGAGGCACATTGATCTACAGTTCATAAATTCCACATTATGATCATGTGGAGGCATGTACCTTGCACAATAGAGTGGGGCCCACTCACCTTGTATCCAAGATGTAATGTGGAAGTTTGGCTTAGGCCTTTTAGATGGATGGGGTGAACTTTGCTTTATTTCTAAACACTGATAATGAACTGACTACATGAACGGGTATCATTGGACGTGATCATTTAAGGGAGGCGGCATCAAGTGTTCCATTTCCCATCTCTATCTTATAAATGCCATCAGTCCATTTTTCTTAAAATGAAACACTTCAACACGCAACAAGGCACATATACATGCATGACTTTGACAGTCGCCATTAAATGTGGGGCCCAACAAGCTTTAATTTCCAACTGGTTTTGGAATTCCTAACCCAACAATCTCACCAAGTCAAGCAAGTGACGTCGTTTATTCACTAATTCAGTAGTACCTACCACCCACAGACCAATGGGCAAACTGAAGTTGTGAATCGCACGTTGGGGAACCTCATTTTGATGTATTTCAGGAGAAAAGCTCAAGCAGTGAGATTTAGCCCTGTCTCAAGCGGAATTTATATTCAATAATATAGTAAATTGCTCGACAAGGAGGTCCCCGTTCCAGGTTATTTATGGTCGAGCACCTTCGTCACACACTTAACTTGGTTCCTTTGCCCAAGCTCCCAAGTATGAGCATCGTAGCAGAAAAGATGACAAACAGGATCATGGGCATTCATGCTGAGGTACAAGACAAGTTACATGCTTGAATGACAAGTACAAGGAACAATCCGATAAGCATCGGCGACAAAAGGTGTTCGGGGTAGGCGACCAAGTTATGGTCTATCTACGCAATGAGAGATTTTCAACCGAGACGTACAACAAGTTAAAGAACAAGAAGATTGGACCGGTACCGATCCTTCGAAAGATCAATGACAATGCCTATATTGTTGATCTTCCATATGACATGAAGATTTTGCGTACTTTCAACATCGCAGACTTGACTGAGTTCTTTTGAAGTGGAGGGGACTGATGTAGAGCGGGTCATGGATAATTTCATGGCTAGGATGGGTTAGAAGAGGCCTGATCGGAGACGGAGATGATCTGAACCGTCAGTACTTAAAACGGATGTATCTTGCAAACAGGAATGAGTTATCGGACGTAAAATATATGATTTTGGGGTAGGACGAGCTACTTTAGCCACCTAACCGTTCTATGCTAGGTTGCACAAGCCGGATTTGCGAAATACCATCAGATCAATGGTCATTTCCCTATTTTAATTCCGTTTTTACTATAAATAGTATGTTTTAGTTTGATTATAACTCTTCATCCATTGGGCTTTAGGAGTTGCGCCCAACATGAAAAGTGCTTAGAATAATTAGGAGAAGAGTGTAGTACAGCCAAATAGGACACTATTTTTGGCTGAAAACCTTGCGCACTAGTAGACATCACGACCGTCTATAAATAGTAAGTTTACTATTTATAGTAAGTCCCGAATTCCAGGAATTTTAGTTGTAGTTTGATTCCGAAACTTCGTCCGTAGCTTAGTATCCCTATTTAAAGGGGTATAAACTTGTTTATTTCATTCATCAATCAAATTTTGAATTTTATAGAATTTATTTATATTTTCTTGTTTCTTTTCTCGTGGAGGAGTCCAGAAAAGTTCCGTAGATTCAGGATAGTTACCCTCTTGAGGAAGACGGTGCTCAACCTCACCTTCTTCCCTGGACCGACGTGCAAAGAGAGTCAATTGAATCAAACAGCTAGTCATCCATGCCAACCATCCTATCAATTTACTCACGCCAGCGTAGAAAGGTGTGCAGATTGTGGCCATGAAAAGACCTTCATTTATCAAAATGGCTGGTGACATGCCCTACATCCTAAGTGGTTCTACAACCAAAAGCTTTGTAAGGTCCACTGCCATGTTTGTTTCACATCTACAGGGTCCACCAATTTTGATCAGTGCTTGATTTAATCCAACCTAAGAAAATTTTGTTGAAGGTAAATATTGTGTACGAATACAAATGAATGTATATGAATATGAATTCGGAACACTAAAGGCAAAGTTTTAATGGGTCATCAGAAAATCCATGAGTCAAAGTTTGAATGATTTTAGTAATTGCTTTGAACGGTTTATCTCAACTCTAGATTTAATCCTATGGTTGCTATTTGGCCACTAAGGCCTGAGCATGCTTACATAAGACTTCATAGTCCTTCCTCCGACAGGCATGCCACATGAAAAGAGAGGCAAGGGAGTCAAAAAGCGTGTTATGCACGTCCTACCATTCCATCAATTTAGTCATGCATACCAGCGTAAAAAGTCTTGCAGATGGTGACCATGGAAACACCTCCATCCATTAAAATATCGGACCCCACCTTTCCTCATTAATGTTGTTAGAATATATTGCCCGGCCTATTGCTATTGGATATACATAGGTTTTAGTCTTTCCGACCTGGCTTGATCTTTCAATGGTCGGATCAATGGGCCTCACCTTGGATGAAAATGCGAATGCATTACAATGTATGAAAGAATGAAAGAAGTGAACGGGTGTATATTAGTAGTAAAAATATGGCCAGGGGTATATTTTTGTGTCCACGGTAATAGTTGTGTATATCCAAACTGTGAATCTAATGAGGCCCATCATGAAGATGGGACACACTAAAATTCATACTGATAAAAAACTCACATGGGCAACACCATATGAAGCAGTGTGAAAGCATGCTCAACCTTCCAAATTCAAGCAATGTGGTCCACTTATATTTTGATTGGATTTATTTTTGAAGCATCCCATAGACCATGAGGCCCATCATATGAATGGTTTAGACCATTGAAAAGACCATGATCCGAGCGCTAGCACCCCAACATATCTTATTGCTACACGTGTTAATGTACTCTAGCAAACCATGGATGCAGATTCTTCCCGGTACTTTCTTTCTTCTCCCATGTAGACGAGCATGTATGATTTCAACTATGCATGTATGTGACACCAGGCCCTGCAAGTTTTTTAAGAGTCCACATTGAAATAAAGATGTAGGTCCATAATTTGATAAATGGATGTTATATTTGTAGGGAGACCACATAAACACGCAGAGATGAATTAAACAAAGTATTTCAATTGCACAAACGAGTCCAATCACAAATACAAATTTAACGTGGAAAAACTCTTGCGGGAAAAAATTACAATATAAAGCGACAATAATACACTATGAAAGTAGAAAATTACAAGAGATTGGCAGTAACCGATCCGAAAAAGCCTTGAATCTCCTTCCTTAAGCCCAAGCTATGCCCTTGAAACCCTTAAAAATGAATTGAGAAAAACTAGAACCCCTTTATCTTGTCCCCAAATCCTGATTACACCCATATATATAGCATCTATGAGAATCACAATCCAAATCGGAAATAAATCTCGCACTTACACAATTTTGTGCGTGCGCTCAATGGCACCTTCGATGGGACTTCAATGGCATCAACAGGTTGTTGAAGGCATCAAGAAAACACCAAAATATTATAGCAAGAAAACATAGATTTTTTGAATTTTTTCAATGGCATCAAAGTCTGCTCGATGGCATCGAGCGGCCTGTCGATGGCATTGACAGACTTGTTGTTTTCAAATTTAAGACATCAATAACAATCTTTCCATAATCATCATCTAAACAACTTTTCACGCTAGTGTGACTGTGCTACTTGTTGATTATTGAGACTATATCATATATAATATACATAAATTCGTAGGTTCATAGCAATAATAAAATGGTCAAGGGTGTCACAACTCCTCTAATTTGTCCATCCGGTGTTCCCTATTGGGAGCAACTTTGATAGATTCTCGTGTCCATCGAGGTCGGAGGATTGCTGACTATGGGGTCCACCGTGGTGTATGTCCCTTACATCTAGGTCATCCATCCATTATGATAGCTCACTTTAGGGCATGATAAAAAAATAAATAAATAAAGTCACTCATTAAAGTAGTCACCATTTTTCCAAATGCCTTGTATTACAAGTCATGCATGTCAACAAAGTAGTCACCATCTTGTAGATGCCTTGCCTCACAAGTAACAAGTCCAGTCTAACCAATTATTCACATGAAAATGAAAGATTGATAGAATTGATTGCCCATCTCATTATTAGATGATGAGCCCAATTCTTTAAAGCAAGGCATTTACACAGTCAGGATTGCCTGATCAACGGTTCAATCTCACCAAGATTAATTGCTAACGTGCATTTTCCAAGTGGATGCTATCATAATAGTGTATCTATTCTCCCATGATGTGAAGACTTTATACCATGACATCTACTTGCTTCAAAATACCGTTGCAAAGAAGTTGTGGTACACATTGTTATGAATGGAAGCTGATTGAAGCAAATTCAAAGCTCAAGTGGACCATATACAATGACACCCACCATTGAAACCTTCCTAGGGCCCATGTTCATAAGGGCACACCAGGCGATCTGCCTCCTAAATGAATGTGGAATTATTGAATCTGGACCGCCCATCTCACCTAGAAATCTTAACAATAAAATCCTATGTCCATCATTATTGGATCCTAACCATCCATTGAGACAACTAACATTAATGTTAGATCTAGGTTGTCCATCTAAGCACCATAACCATATGACCCAAGCAAATGATTTAGACTCCGCAATAACCACAATGGATATTTGAGCTGCCGGATGTAATCCATCTACTTGGATGGCAAAAACTCTAGATCATTGGCTTTGGGCGATCAGATTGGATTAAGTCATGTATTGTATATCCAAGCTATCCGTCCATATTTCTGCTTCTTTTGAGGCATTAACAAAAAATAAAATAAAAAGCACGTACAAATCTCAAGTGGACCACAGTGCTGATTGAATTCCCACCATTACAAATTTCCTAGGGCTCACCCACCGTGAGTTTATTTGCCATCAAACCTGCTGATCAGGACACAACGACCTGGATGAAGGGAAAAACAAATATCAGCTTCATCAAAAACTTTTGTAGCCCACAAAAATTTTGTAGCAGTTGAGATTCAACAACTACTGCTCCTCCAATATGGGTCACCAGATATTTGGATCGTCTACATACCATGTCACTAGCCAGTGGCTACTGATCGCTGCTATATAGGGCTTATCATCATGTACTTATTTAATCCACACTGTCCATCCATTTTACTAAGATAATTTTAGGGCATGAGCCCAGAAATGAAGGAGATTCAATTCTCAGGTGGACCATTATAGAGGAAACAGTGGTGATTAAACGGCCACCATTAAAAACTTCTTATGGCTAATAAAAGTTTTGGATCAAGCTAGTTTAAGTTTTTATCCTTCATCCAGGGCTGTTCTTATCAATAGTGGATGACAATGAACATCATGATGAGCATTATGGTGGGCATTCAATTAGCATCCTTTCTTATGGTATGGTCCACCTGAGATTTGGATCCTCTTAATTTTTGGGTTCATGACCTCTAAAAAGCTGGAAAATGGATGAATGGCCTGCATATACAATACATACATCAAGGTGGGCCTATGGTCATGGCCGCACCTAATCCGGAAACCTCATCCTAACTATGGAATCCCTGTCCAAAGAAATTTGTTGTTTTTTATTTTATTTTTTGTGATTTTTTATAATAATATTAATTACTAATTTTACTTTTAGATATCTATTTAATTCTTTTTAAGCAACTTTATTAATTGGTGGATATTTTAATTATTTTAGAAAAAATTATAAGAGAAGTGGGAGAAAACTAACATAATGTACCTTGACAATAACATAGGGTTGTACACGAGCCAAGCTAGCTCCAAAAGCTCGCTCAGCTCGGCTCGATCTACCTCGGCTTGACTCAGCTCGAACGACCACCCGAGGCGAGCCAAGCTTCATATGACCCAGCTCGTTTTAAAAATGAGCTGAGTTTGATCATAATAGATCTTGACTCGACTTGACTTGACTTGAACTCGGCTTAGCTCGAGCTCGACTCGAATATATATATATATATATATATATATATATATATATATATATATATATATATATATATATATATATATATATATATAACACCCTGATCCATAGCTCAAGTGGTAGACTGAGTGAAAGATACCTCGTTTCAACACTGAGGTCTAGGTATCGATCCCTAGTGGGGGTGGCTTACAGTAAGGTGTACTAACAAGCTAACCAATATATATATATATATATATATATATATATATATATATATATATCCCTTTCTTACTATTTTTCCTTCCTTACCTAACTCGCGCGCGCCTGAGCTTCGTTCTCTCCCTCTCTTGTGCTCGAGCTCCAATCCCCCCATCTCTCTCTCTCTCTCTCTCTCTCTCTCTCTCTCTCTCTGCACCAACAGTAAGGTACATCTATATCTTTATCAAGTTGGGTCAAGTGTGGGTTGGGTTGGTTAAGTCGGGTGGCTAGGTTAAGTCAGGTATCAATTGGGTCGAGTTGTTGACTTGAGTCGGGTGCGGGTTGGGTGCCGGGTTGGGTCGGGTTGGGAGTAGACTCGCCTCGACTCAATCCACTAGCTCGCATCGAGCTCGACTCAAAAGGTTTAGCAAATAATCCAAGCTCCGTTGGTAAGCTTGAGGCCTAGCTTGAGCTCAAGGAGGGCATGGACGAGTCAAGCCAAGCTTGGCCCGACTCGACTCCATGTACAATCCTACAATAACTTCATTGAGGAAGTACCTTAACAAAAATTTAATTTATAAAGGTATCAGGATGTAAATGCCACCTTAACAAGGTACCATTTTGTAAAATTCCTTTGATAGAATTTAAATAAGCTGCATGATAGAAACAGTGAGGATTGAACATCAACTATTGAAATGATCATGGGGTATAGAAGTTTTAGATCAGGCTAATACTTTTGTATTTGCAGTTCCTCCCAGTAAAAGTGACTTTATGAACGATATGGATGATATATAAACATGAACTGTAGGCATTTTCCTACCCACTTTTTCTTGTTGCATGGCCCACTTGAGTTTTGGATCTACTTCATATTTTGGTTAATGTCATAACAGTCTGGAAAAATGGATGGATAGGGTGGATTTCTCACAAACATCACAACCGACCCCACATAGCTTCTAAGTAGGGAACTTTGGGTCACTTTTTCCTATTGTGTAGCCACTTAAAGTTTTGGATCTTCCTCATTTTTGGGCTCATGCCCTAACAAAACCTAGAAAAATGGATGGACGGAGTGGATTTCTCACAAACATCACAGTTTGGCCCTACTTAGCTTCTAAGTAGAGAAACTTTTGGCCACAGTCTGTCCAAGCAATCCACGTATCGGATTTAGATATTTAGACGGTCCTGATCCTTTTAGGCAACATAGATGGATAAGGTGGATTTCTCACAAATTTCACATTGGCCCCGCTCAGCTTATGAGCAT
Source organism: Magnolia sinica (assembly GCF_029962835.1). Taxonomy (NCBI): domain Eukaryota; kingdom Viridiplantae; phylum Streptophyta; class Magnoliopsida; order Magnoliales; family Magnoliaceae; genus Magnolia; species Magnolia sinica. The sequence continues at coordinate 79,934,667 of NC_080581.1, forward strand.
AGAAACTTCACGTGACAAGTTGTCCTAGGTAACCTGCATCCCACATTTGATAATTATATGGACCTGATCCTTTTAGGCAAGGCATCTACACACTGATAATCAACTGACCACGTGGACTGGTATCATTGGCCGTTATCAGTCAAGGAAGGTAGCGTCAAGTGTCCCATTTACCATTTCTATCTTATAAATGCCATCAGTCCATTTTTCTTCAAATGGAACACTTCCACACACAACACATATACATGCATGAATTTGACATTGCCCATTAGAGATGGGGCCCAACGTGCTTTAACTTCCAAATGCTCTTGGAATTCCTAACCCAACAATCTCGCCAGGTCAAGCAAGCCATGACCGTAAGCAAGTCAAGCACAGACACCATTTATTCATGCAAAAGTGTCCATGTACTTTTCTTTTCTTTTTCTTTTTCTATTTTTAATTATTGACTATCGTAGTTTCTCCATTTCTTACTAAGTTGGTAAATTATAGTTAGCAAACACAAGCAACACATATATACATGCATAACTGTATGTACAAAACTGGATGGAAAACTCTCATAAGTCTCACCAATGTATATGTGAGAATCATTTTTCCATTGTTATTTGTGGTGTGATCCACTTGAGCTTTGGATATGACTTATTTTTAGGCTCATTCACTAAAATAATCTCGCCAAATAGGCAAATGGTGTGGATATAATAAATACATCATTGTGCGGCACATGTAACTTTGATCTCATTTGAACCGTTAATACAACTCCAGAGCTCCAGAGCGTGGACGCAGATTTCCAGCAAAAAACCTAGGTGGGGCTAGCGTGATGTGTGTGCGGAATCTACATCAGTCTTGTGAGATCATTCCGGGACTTTAAACTAAAAATGAAGTATCCTGTACTCAAGAGAAGTATCTTGTACTCAGGTGGTCTGCATTAAAGGAAAAGGTGGGAAGGGAGATTTTTAAACGTTGAAACCTCCCGGGTTTGATGTTTACATGCCATCCACACCGTTCATAACATCATTCCTACCGAGATGAACTGAAAACACAAATATTAGCCTGATTTAAAACTTATGTGGCCCCACGAATATTTCAACTGTGAATGTTTAATCCTCACGCTCTCGGCCCACTTTAGTATTGGATCTTACTCTTTTTTTGTCCCACTTCCTAAAATGATCTCAAAAAACAGATGACGGGAGTGGGTTTCACACAAATATTATGGCAGTCCCCACCTAAGTTTCCAGGCACTTACTACTAAAGCCTTCAGGAAATCACGCGCGTGGGGGAGCATTAGGGGCGTGGATTCCTTTGGCAGGAAGTTCCTGTGCTGGGATGCTAAGTGGGGCCAGCGTGATGTTTATAAGAAATCTACACCGTGCATCCATTTTGAGAGATCATTTTAGGACATGAGACCAAAAATCAGTTAGATCGAAAATTGAAGTGGGCTGCAGCGGGAGGAAACAGTAAGAATTCAATGACCACCTTTTGAAACATTTGTATAGTCAAAAAGCTTCATATCATGCAAAGTTTTTGGTGTTTTCACTTCATCCCAGTGAGAATGAACTTATAAACAGTTTGGATGGTATATATAAACATCAAGGTAGATGCCATAGAAGTTTCAACGATAGTAAACTCTTTCCACGGTTTCTCCTCTCGTATGGCCAATTGAATTTTGGATCCACCTAAATTTTTGTAGCATGAATTAAAATACGTTCTTAAAACAGATGAATGGTGTGGATTTCTCACATACATCATGATGGCCCCACCTAGCATTCCCACACCAGCCAAGTTGGTCGCGTGTGGTGCAGCAGCCTTTCCGCTTCTGCGTGGCAGAATTTTACGAGATAATACCTCTTTATTATTACGTTATTTACATCCTCGACCTTTTTAAAATGATATCATTTTTTCCCTAAAATAACTAAAATGCCCACTAATTAATAAGGTTGCGTAAATAAGTGTTATATATATATAGGGAAAAGGTACTATGCGCTCGACCTCACGAGTCCGTCCCATGAGGTCGAGCTGTGTGGACCCCACCGTGATGCGTTTTCGAACATCTACCCCATCAGTCAGATGCACCAGTCTATCTTGGGCCTAGGTCTCAAAAATCAAGTCAATCCGTGACTTTTGTGGGCCACATACAGAAGTGAGAAGGGGCCGTACACAATTAAAACATTCATAATCAGTTTTTTGGGCCCACAGAGATGTGTTTTGCAAATCCAGCCCATCCATTATGTGTTTCTCACTTGGATGAGGGTTCAGACCAAGTTTCAGCAGCATTAAAAACTCAGGTGGGCCCTACCAAGTGCTTTTATATGTTTTAACGGTGTCTTCACATGATTTTAGATGGTATGGCCCACCTGAGTTCCGTATACGGCTGAATTTTGGGATATCCCAGAATTTAGAGGGGACCCATCAATGCACGGTGTTGATGATCGACATGCATCACGGTGGGGCCCACACAGCTCAACCTCATGGGAGCTTATCGTGAGGACGAGCGCATAGTACCTTTTCCCACACACACACACACACACACATATATATATCAACCGGTCGCGGATTGCATTGTTGGTGTTGGTTACTGGTCGATGTTCTATATATATATATATATATATATATATATATATATATATATATATATATATATATATATATATATATATATATATATATATATCAACCGGTCGCGGATTGCATTGTTGGTATTGGTTACTGGTCGATGTTCTATGAGCCCTAGCGTAATGTTGAAAACTACGATTAAAAACTTTCTAGAGCCCACTTGACATTTGGATATTCCTTATTCTTATAGTAATGCCCTAAGATGATATGGAAAATTGAGTGGATGGCGTGGATAAATCATATATGGAGCCCATAAAACACCATAAGTGGGTGTCTTTGTAGCAGAGCTGTCAACGGGCCAGATCAGGGATTAGTCTCTGCCCGGATTTTGAACTCTTTCCGGCCGACTGCTATTCAAAGTTCTGTTTTTTCAGGCCAGAACCCGGCAAACTGACAGCCATACTTTGTGATAGGTTAAAACCTTTCTGGATTAGGTGCGCCCTGGTCTCACCCAACGCGGTGTGGTCCTCACTGTGGAGCCCACGTTGATGGATGTATTGTATATCCAGGCCATCCATCCATATTTCTGCTTCTTTTGAGAGCATTAACACAAAAAATAATAATAATAATAAATAAGCACGTCCAAATCTCAAATGGACTATAGTGCTGATTGAATTCCCACCATTAAAAATTTCCAATGGCCCACTGTAATACCCACCCTGAGTTTATTTGCCATCAAACCTATTGATAAGGACACAATGACCGGATGAAGGGAAAAACAAATATCAGCTTCATTCAAAACTTTTGTAGCCCACAAAATGTTTTTAGCAGTGGATGTTCAACAACTATTGTTCCTCCAGTATGGTCCACCTAGATTTGGATCTGCTTCATTTTTTAGCTCATGCTATAAAATGATCAGGAAAAACTGTTGGAAGATGTCGATATACAATATATGTAAGATTTCTATAAAGTGGGCCTTATTGATTAACGGTCTGGATTGTCCTGAAGGTTGGAAAATGTGATCAGGTAAACTAGTGGGCCCCACTACATTGTGAAACTTCCATAAAATATGTGTAAGGGGTGGAATGTTATAACTGTGATACGCACACAGCTATTTCAGCTAACTAAGATTTGCTTGCGTGGAGTTCTAATTGGTTTCAAACTCTTTTGCTCTCTGCTAGTATTTAACAGGGTTGGGTCCCGAATACAGCACCATGACAGGAAGATAATTCCATCATATCTTCAGTAAGAAGGATTATCCGGTATTCGATTTCCCCATGAAGAAATCTAACAATACAATACATTACAGAAGGGAAAGAGAGATGGGAAGCAGATTTCCCTTCATTTAGTTATGTGTCCTTATCAACAAGTTGTATGACAAATAAACATCAGTGATAAGCATTATGGTGGGCATTAGAGAGTTTGTAATGGTGGCCATTCAATTTGCATAGTTTCTTATGGTATTGTCCACCTGAGATTTGGATTCTCTTAATTTTAGGGTTCATGGCCTAGAAGAAACTGGAACATGGATGGATGGCCTAGATATAAATTACATACATCAAGATGGGCCCCACGGTCAGGGCCACACCGAAACCGGAAATCCTCATCCTAACTATGCAATCGGCGTCCAGAGAAATTTGTTGATTTATTTTATTCTTTTTTGTGATTTTTTTTTATAAAAACATTAATTAATAATTTTATTTTTAGATATCTATTTAATTTTTTCAGCAACTTTATTAATTGGTGGATATTTTATTCATTTTACAAAAAATATAAGGAAAGTGGAAGAAAACTAACAGAAGTACCCTTGACAATAACTTCATTTATGAAGTGCCTTAACGGAAATTTAATTTATAAAGGTATCAGGATGAAAATGCCATGTTAATAAGGTACTATTTTGTAAAAATTTATTTGATAGATTTAAATAGGCTGCATGACAGAAACATTGAGGATTGAACATCAACCGTTGAACATTTGTGGGGCTATAGAAGTTTTAGATCAGGCTAATACTTTTGTGTTTTCAATTCCTCCTAATAAGAGTGACTTTATGAACAGAATCAGTATGTATGGATGACAAATAAACACAATAGACCTAGGGAGGTCTCAACTATAGCCATTTCTCTGCCCACTTTTTCCTACTAGGCATTTTTTTGTTTTTCCAGCCAAGGCATCTATGCAGTGAGCCTACAGTCTGTAAATTCCATGTTATTATCATGTGCGGAGGCATGTACCGTGCAGAAGTGGGTCCACTTCACCTTTTATCCATGATGCAATGTGGAAGTTGGGCTTACGCCTTTTAGATGGATGGGATGAACTTTGCCCTATTTCCAAACACTGATAATCAACTAACTACATGAACGGGTATCATTGGCTGTGATTATTCAAGGGAGGTGGCATCGAGTATCCAACTACCCATCTCTATCTTATAAATACCATCAGTCCATTTTTCTTTAAATGGAACACTTCCAGACACAACACGGCACATATACATGCATGACTTTGACAATCACCATTAGACGTGGGGCCAACATGCTTTAATTTCCAACTACTCTTGGAATCCCTAACACAACAATCTCACCGGGTCAAGCAAGCCATGACCATAGCAGGTCAAGCATATGGCACCATTTATTTATTTATGCGAAAGAGTCCTATGCACTTATTCTTCCTTTTTTTTTTTTTTCTTTCTTTTTCTTTTTTGACTATTGACTGCCCTCATTTCTCCATTACTTACTGAGTTCTAAAATTATATTTAGCGAACAGTACAAGCTACAAAATAGGATGACAAAGTGTCACGGTTACCTTCTTACGTGTGGCAATGGATTATAAGATGAGTGGGCAATTGATCAACTCACAACTTTGAAAGATACGCATCAAAGTGTTCCTACAAGCAAACCAATGGTTTGCATCCCATCCCCATTGTTCCCAGTAATGTGACCCACTTTGAATTGTACATTTGGTTGGTTTTTGGTCCTGAGGCCCCGAATCCAAGAAATAAGCTGGTGGATAGGAGTGGATGCTATAACTTTGGGGCTGGATTAAGTATTACCCTCAGCTGTTCCGAGCTTGGGACAGGTGAAAGCTCCATGCAACTATCAAGGGACCACCATTATGTATTGATTTTATCCACGTCGTCCATCCATTTTCTCATATTATTTTAGATTATTAGCTCAAAAATAAGACGTTTCTCCTTATCAATTCAACAGTTATGGCAGCTAAGTATTGCCATAGTCGGTCTTTCAAATCCTTCCAGCCTTCTATATTCTCGCGCAACTGTTCCTACCTTTTGGCCTTCTTGGCAGCACCTTCTCTTTCTGCTCGAATGATTTTCTCTCACTTGGACTTATCAGCAAAATTGTATGTACAAAACTGGATGGTGAACTCCTGGAAGCCTCATCAATGTAAACAATGTAAAAATGCTTCCGAAACTTCTTTGAATTCAAACCATGTGTTGTGCCTAGGTTTTGGATTAGGTTGTTTTGAACTCTGGTTTTCACCCGCTCATTTAATGAGAGAAGACTCTAAGGAGGTAATTGGTCTGGGTGATGTACAATTGACTAACACCTTTGATGAAAGATACACATCAAAGTATCTCGACACTCAAACCTATAGCTGGTATCCAATTCCCCTTGTTTCCTATGATATGGTCTACTTAAGTTATGGATCTGGTTGGGTTTTCCTTCGGGGGATCCAAATCCAGCACATAACCTAATGGACAGAATGGATGTTATATATATATATATAACATTATGGCCTTATATAACTTTAAGAGATTGCTGGTCTCCACACTTTTAGGCAGGTGCGCCCATCTTATTATTAGATGATGAGCCTAATTCTTTAGGGCATGGATTAGGTACTACCCCCGCCTGTTCCGAGCTCGGGACAGGCAGAGGCCCCATGGGCCACTGTGATGTATGACTTCTATCCACACTGTTAATCTATTTTTCTATATTATTTTAGAATAATGGACCAAAAAATAAGGCAGATTAAAGGATTAAATGGACCACACAATGGGGATTAAATTCCTACCATTGAAAATTTCTCAGGGACCGCAGAAGTTATAGATCAAGGATGATATTATTTTTTCACTTCATCTAGGTGTATATGACCATATCAACAGGTTGGATGGAAAATAAATGACACAGTGGACCTTATGAAGGTTTCAATGGTAGGCATCCTCAGTACTGCTACTTGTTGTGGTGTGGTCCACTTGAGGCTTTGATCTATCTTATTTTTGGTCTAGTATTTTAGAATGATATGGAAAAATGAATGGACAGTTTGGATAAAAGTAATACATCACAGTGGCCCCTCAGTGGCCCACGGGGCCTCCGCCTGTCCTGAGCTCAGAACAGAAGGCGGTGGTACCTAATCCGCGCCCGATTCTTCAACGCAATGCATTTGCACTGTAAGGATTGCCTGATCAGCTGCTCAATCTCACCAAGATTACTAATCGTGCATGTTCCAAGTGGATGCTATTATAGTGGTGTATCTATTCCCCCATGACCTGAATGCTTTAGAACATGACATCTACTTTCTTTAGCCATGGAAAGGTACTTACATTCATTAGCCACTTTATGGGCCCCACTTTTATACGGACTTTTCAAGTCACTATTTTGGCCTGATGGTTATGGAAGAATTTTAAATTATTAACATATTCATCCATCCACCACCTCATAAACCCCATTATCTTCCCCCACTACTATTGAGTCTTCAAGTCTGCTTTAACTCGGTCATGGTAGTGTAAATGTTATTTAGGTAAGACCTAAGGAAAATTACTTGACATCCATCCATCATATTATGTGGCCTAGCTTTTCTATTGACTTTCCGAGTCACTATTTTGCCCACTTATGAGAAAAAATTGGTCATGATAGTGCAAAAGTTATTAAGGCAAGGACCATTAAAAAGTATTTAACATCCATCTATCACGTTATGGGCTCCTCTTTTTTCTTGTTGTACCATGTGTTTTGTGTTCACATTACCCGTCCTAAGGCTAGATAAGGAGGTTTGTGTCGAGTTGGCAGCCAAATCAAACTTCCACAGCATTTATCATAAATCCCTGTTGGCTCTTCAAATTATTACCTCCTTTTGGGAAGAAAAAGATTGCACGAAGTGCAATCAGTGAAATATATTAAACAAAACATGGGATAGAATTTTTAATCCACGCCTAACCTCAGCTGCTAAGCGGAAGCTTAGCTCCTCATGAACAAAGAGGACTAGGCTTAAACTTATTACGTATTTGGGTTGTGTGGGCATGCTGGATCACATATCAAGCTTGATTATTGTATATAACATATGCTTGTAACCATGTCTTGTAAAGAATATTATAAACACCATCATAAATAGGTCATTGCTCAAATTAGACTCATCCAACAATCCTAACATCTGATTTGTGCCTTCAAAAGGACCACATAAAGGAATCTTGTGACTTTGGATTGTTAAATTGATATGCTAATCCCTTGGATGTTGCTTCCAATTGGATTACTGACATTGTCCACAACAAGTCCATCAATCCCACTATTACCATTAGTTAATCAAATTGGGTTTTGGTTATGGTCCATACAAAATGCGGCCAGGTATTTGGATGGTCCGGAACAAGTGCATTTCCTAGACTGTAGAAAGTATTGAAGTTTCATGTATGGTTGATTAACTATCAATTGCATTGGTTGAAAATAAGCTTGTTGTTTCGTTTTAATTCTATCAGGAGCACTTTTATTTGAGATGCCTGGTGTGAGAGGATCATCTCCACCTTTTTTAGTGTCACAGTACAACTTTGGCCCGAAATCTGTTGCCACCTGTCCCCACAACAAACGATGAATTATGTAGCATTCTGATCATCAGAAAATGTGGACGTTCCAATGTGGACCCACTGTTTGGTGATCCCTATTCTTTGCTATTAGCCTCCTATTATAAATGAGCGACGCACCAGAAACCTCTTAGCTTCTGGTGGCATTATGTATACATTCAACTTGGGAGGCTTCTGGGCAATGGCGCATCCATTATGGGTCCCACGTCATCAACGGTTTGGATCATCAAAAATAAAATAAAATTTAAGTGGACCCCACAAATCACAATGCACAAATTTTAGAAAATGCAAAACGCATTTATTTGATGAAGAAAAGGGAAGCCATTTGCACTTCCCTAACTTGTAATGATGACATGCTATTCTCTAGGAAAATTATTATAAGCCGTGTTGTCAAAATCCTATGATTTAGGATTTAAGTTTAATCTTGAATAAAATTATTTGAATCCCACCTTTGAATCCCTTTTTTATATGAATCTTATGATTTTATGATTTGAATCCCTATGATTTATAATTCAAATCTTGAATTAGGATTCAAATTATACTTGTTTTCGTCTATTTTCAACTTTTCGGTTTCATTTTATGTTTTTAAAATGGTGAGGCCGTTCAGAATTGTTTAGGGAAAAAAAAAAACCTTTTAATATATATATCATTTAGGAAAGGTAAATTATGTTATTTTGTTCTTTATAAGAGATTAAATTATATATTTTTTCTTCAATGTTAAATAGCAGTGTTTTTTGTATCATTTCTTACTTCTTAACTGAACGAAAAACTAAATTGATTTACAACTTATCTAGAATGTTTGTATGGATGGTTATGATCATCCTGATGTATATGTATTGTGGAATGATGGTTAGAAATTAAAATATCTATTTCCATTGGTCTACGGAATCAAAATCTGATTTTCTAATCCAATTCTATATTCAAGAAAGGTGTTAAGAAAATAAATTATTAAAGGATCCTTGTATTATTTTTTTTACTAGGATAATTTCTTAAAAGACAAAAGATTTAAATAAATAAATAAATAATAATAATAATAATAAAGAAGAGGAAAGATAAGCATCATCTAACTTTTTTAAGTAATGCTATGTTATGATAGTGTTAAAGTCTTTTATTTTTTCTGATTTATTTATATATTTTTAAAATTTTTATTTTTAAAAAACTTATGATTTACGATTTGTGACTCGTTACGATTCAACCCTAATTAAGATTTGCAATATGATAACGATTTGCAAATGCCTTCCATTACAAGTTAGGTAAACAGAATAGTCACCATCCTGCAGATGCCTTGCCTCGCAAGGACAAGCCTGGTCTAACTTGTTATTCACGTGAAAATGGATGCGGATTGGACACTGACAGGTAGAGCAGCGAAACTCTCGATGGAGTTCACGTCACCAAGTTTTGTGGGTCCCACTATGATGTATGTGTTGTATCCACACCGTACATCCATTTGGAGATATCATTTTAGGGCATGACCCAAAGAATGAGGCAGATCCAAAACTATAGTGTACCCACCAAAGAAAATGGTGGAGAGAGTGACACCGACCGTTGAAACCTTCCTAAGGTCCCCGGTAATGTCTATTTGAGATCTAACCTGTTTGTAACTTAAAACTGACATTAAAGAAGGGGAAAAACAAACATCATCTTGATTAAAAACTTTTGTGGCCCTTTGAAGTTTTTTAATGGTGGGCATCATTCTCTCCACTGTTTTCTTTAGTGGGGTCCACTCGAGCTTTGGATCTGACTCATTCTTTGGATTATGCACTAACATGGTCTCTACAAATGGATTGACAGTGTGGATACAAAACATACATCATGGTGAGACCCATAGAACTTGGTAATGTCACTTTAGTAGCGAGTCTTGCTACTCAACCAGTCGTCGCTAACCAGCGTCCATGAAAATGAAATAACGATAGAATGAAGCCCATGATGGGGACAATGAATCCCAAGTGGACCATATTACAGAAAGAAAGCAATGGGGACAATGAAGCCCACCATTGAAACCTTCGTAGGGCCTACCATTATTTTTATTGGCCATCCAACCTGTTCTTAAGGTCACACATGTACAGACCTAGATGAAGGATAACCCAAAAATCAGCTTGATCCAAAACTCACGTGGCCCCAAGAAGTTTTCAAGGGCAGGAGTTCAATCCTAACTGATTTTAGTGGTGTGGTCCACTGGAGCTCTGGATCAGCCTCATTTTTTGGCCCATACCCTAAAATGATCTTGAAAAATGTATAGCCCGTGTAGATATAACACAAATCATACTGGGACTCGTAGAACTTGGTGACGTAACACAGCGTTGATTTGCCGTGCTTGGCACACCCGGCAATCCGCCTTGTGAATGAATGTGGAAGCAGTGGTGTGAATTAAAGCCATATGGAATTATTGAATCTGGACCACCCATCTCTCCTAAAAATCTTAACAACAAAATCCTTGTCTATCGTTATTGGATCCTAGCCATCCATTGAGACAACCAACATGGTTAGATCTAGGTTGTCCATCTAAGTATTATAACCAATGGACCCCAAGCAAATGATTTAGACTCTGCAGCAACCACAAAGGATGTATTTTTTTTTTTTTTTGGGGGGGGTGGGGGGGTTAGCTTGTTGGTACACATCCACTGTCAGTACACTCCACAAAGGATGTTTGAGCAAATGGATGTAATCCATCTACTCGGATGACATAAACACTAGATCCTTGCCTTTGGGCAGGCAGATTGGATTAAGTCATTAGTCATAGTTGTCTAGTCGGGACCCTTGGGACATGAATCCCTTTACATGACTAAAAGGAAAATATTTATTCAATTCTTTAAAGAGATAAGACCTCCATAGAAGATGATTGGATTGGATGAACTCAAACACTATTGGAAGTCGCCTATTAATTCCATGGTATGGAAAATTATTCAGATAACGATACTTCCATCATCTCATTAACTCCACCATCTCATCCTTAATTATTAACTCTTAAAGTCGCTAATTTATCCTCTTGTGAGGAAAAAGTTGATTATGATAGTGCGAAAACTAAATAGGGAGGGACCATGGAAAGGTACGTAACATTCATTACTCACTCTATGAGACCCAAATTTCTATTGACACTTCAAATACAATGACCTAGCTAGAGACGAGTGGCCATCTTAGGGGCTCTATGGGGCATACCGTGATGCGTATGTTTTATCCACACCATCCATCTGTTTTGACAGATCATTTTAGAATATGAAACCAAAAAAGAGACAAATTGAAGGCTCAAGTGAAACACACCATAGGAAGCAGTGGGGATTAAAAGCCTATCGTTGAAAATTCTTCGGGGCCATAAAAAGTTGTGGATCAAGCTGATGTTTATCTTTTCCTTCATTGACCATATTAATAATTTGGATGGCAAATAAGCATCACCATGAGTCCTAGGAAGTTTTCAGTGGTAAGAATTTAATCCCCACTCCATGTGTTGTGGCCCACTTGAACTTGGATCTGCTTACCTTTTAGGTTCATGCCCTAAAATGATCTATCAAAATAGATGGACGGCGCAGATAAAACATATACATCACAACAGGTCCCACAAAGACCCTATTAGGTCCGTCCGTCTCTAACTAGGTTCTGGTAAGGATCGAACTTAATCTACATCCCTAACTAGGTTCTGGTCGGGATCATACTTAATCCCCATCCCTTCAACTTGCTACTTTGCCCTCTTTTGAGGAAAGAGAGGGTCATGGTAACATGGAATGATATTAAGGTGGTGATCCATCTACCACCTAATAAAACCCACTATATTCATCTCCACAATTAAGCTTTAAGTCATTATTATGTTCCCTACATTCTTACTTTTCAAGTCACTACTTTTAAGTCGGTTGCCGTAGTCTGAATTCTATTTATGTAGAGACTACTGAAAGGTACCTAACATCCATTTGTCACGGTGTGGGCTCCACTTTTCTATTGACTTTTCAAGTCATTACTTCATCCCTTTGTGACGAAAAGTTAGCCATGTTAGTATAAAATATATTTAAGTAGGGACCATGGAAAGGTACTGACATTCATTAGCCACTTTATGGGCCCCCAGTCTTTTCTTTACTTTTCAAGTCACTACTTCGACCTTATGGTCATGGAAGAATGAAAAATTATTAACATACCGATCCATCCACCACCTCATAAACCCCATTATATTCCCCTCCACTAATGAGTCTTCAAGTCGCTAAGATGTCCTTTTCACTATTGACCCCAAGTCTGCTTTAGTCGGTCACGCTAGTGTGAATGCTATTTAGGTAAGATCTAGGAAAATGCACTTGATATCATCTATCACATTATGGGGCCTCACTTTTCTATTAACCATTCAAGTCACTATTTTATCCTCATGTGAGTTAAAAAATTAGTTGTAATAGTGCCAAAGTTATCAAGGTAGGGACCATTAAAAGTTTTAATATCTAGCATCCATCTGCCACGTTATGGGCTCCTCTTTTTTCTTGTTGTACCGTGTGTTTTGTATTCACATTGGTAATCCTAAGGCTAGATAAAGAGGCTTGTGTCGAATTGGCAGCAAAATCACAACTTCTATCATAAATCCCTGGAATCTCATTGGCTCTTCAAATCATTACCTCCTTTTGGCGAGAAAAAGATTGCACCAAGCATAATTAATGAAATGTATTAAGCAATGAGCCACTACACAAAAAGACTACACCAAGCACAACAGGTGAAATGTACCAAACAGCTGGCCAGACGTTATCTTGGTGCATTAAGTTGAGCATGCATGTAAGAATGTAATGCATATATAGTTTAGATTGATCAAATGATTCCACATTCAACTCGTGTAATGATGAGAACATGGGCTAGAAATTTTAATCCATATATGCCTAACCTCAGCTGCTGAGTGGAAGCTTAGCTCTCCATCAACAAAGAGGACTAAGCTTAAACTTATTATGTATTTGGGTTGTGCGGGCATGCTGGATCACATATCAAGCTTGATTATTGTTTATAACATGTGTTTGTAACCATGTCTTGTGTAGAATATTATAACCACCATCCTAGATAGGTCATTGCTCAAATTAGACTCATTACCATCTGATTTGTGCCTTCAAATGGAGATTAAATTATATATTTTTTCTTCAATGTTAAATGGTAGTGTTTTTTGTATCATTTCTTACTTCTTAACTGAACGAAAAACTAAATTGATTTATGACCTATCTAGAATGTTTGTATGGATGGTTATGATCATCTTGACGCATATGTATTGTGGAATAATAGTTAGAAATCAAAATATCTTTTTCCGTTGGTCTACGGAATCAAAATCTGATTTTCTAGTCCAATTCTACATTCAAGAAAGGTGATAAGAACATAAATTATTAAAGGATCATTGTATTTTTTTTTTTTTTACTAGGATAATTTCTTGAAAGACAAAAGATTTAAATAAATAAATTTAAAAAAAAAAAGAGAGAGAGAAAAGATGAGCATCATCTGACTTTTTCAAGTAATACTATGTTATGATAGTGCTTAAGTCTTTTATTTTTTCTGATTTATTTATATATTTTTTAAAATTTTATTTAAAAAAAAACTTATGATTAACGATTTGTGACTCGATACGATTCAACCCTAATTAAGATTTGCAATATGATAACGATTTGCAGATGCCTTCTGTTACAAGTTAGGTAAACAGAATAGTCACCATCCTGCGGATGCCTTGCCTCGCAAGGACAAGTCTGGTCTAACTTGTTATTCACGTGAAAATAGATGCGGTATCCACACCGTCCATCCATTTGGAGATATCATTTTAGGGCATGACCCAAAGAATGAGGCAGATCCAAGGCTATAGTGTACCACCAAAGAAAATGGTAGATAGAGTGACACCCACGGTTGAAACCTTCCTAAGGTCCACGGTGATGTTTATTTGAGATCTAACCTGTTTGTAACTTAAAACTGACATTAAAGAAGGGAAAAAACAAACATCATCTTGATTAAAAACTTTTGTGGCCCTTAGAAGTTTTTTAATGGTGGGCATCACTCTCTCCACTGTTTTCTTTAGTGGGGTCCACTCGAGCTTTGGATCTGACTCATTCTTTGGATTATGCACTAAAATGGTCTCTACAAATGGATTGACGGTGTGGATACAAAACATACATCATGGTGAGACCCATAGAACTTGGGAACGTCACTTTAGTAGCTAGTCTTGCTACTCAACCAGTCGTCGCTAACCAGCGTCCATGAAAATGAAATAACGATAGAATTGATGGCCGATCTCCGACTTTTAAGCAGGTGTGCACGGATTTCCTGGGAAAGCCTTTCGCAGAAAGTTACCAACGATGCTGGGTGGGGCCCACAGAGATGTTTGTGAGAAATCCACCACGTTCATCCGTTTTGAGTGTTTATTTTAAGAAATTCGACAAAAAACAGGTGGATCTAAAACTCAAGTGGGTCACACGAGAAGGAAAATTGGAGGAAATTTTTCCTACCGTTGAAACTTTTCTGGGCTCCACCTTAATGTTTATATGCAATCCAAACCGTTTATAAGGTCATTACCACTGGGATGAAGTGAAAATAGCAAAAACAATTTCCTTAAATAAAAAATTTATCGCCTCAAGAATGTTTCAACGATTCACAATGAATTCCCACTGTTTCCTCTCGTGTTACCCACTTAAGTTTTGGATACACATCATCCTTTTTAAGCATATCCTAAAATGATCTCTCAAAGCAGATGAACCGGGTGGATTTCTCACAAACATCTCAGTGGGCCCCACCCAGCATCCTTGCGCAGGAACTTCCTACCCAACGCGCTTTGGCAGGAAATCCGCGTCCATTAGATGATGGGCCTGATTCTTTTAAGGCAAGGCATCTACATGGTCAGGATTGTCTGATCAAAGCTCAATCTCACGACATAGCTAACATGCATGTTCCAAGTGGATGCTATCACAGTGGTGTCTCTATTCTACGTACCATGACTAAAGACTTTAAACCATGATATCTACTTGCTTCAAATCTTGCTGTAAAGTAGTTGTGGTACACATGGTTGTGAATGGAAGCTGGTTGAGGCAGATTCAAAGCTCAAGTGGACCATATTACAGAACGAAAGCAATGGGGACAACGAAGCCCACCATTGAAACCTTCGTAGGGCCTACCATTATTTTTATTGGCCATCCAACCTGTTCATAAGGTCACACATGTACAGACCTAGATGAAGGAAAACCCAAAAATCAGCTTGATCCAAAACTCACGTGGCCCCAAGAAGTTTTCAAGGGCAGGAGTTCAATCCTAACTGATTTTAGTGGTGTGGTCCACCGGAGCTCTGGATCAGCCTCATTTTTTGGCCCATATCCTAAAATGATCTTGAAAAATGTATAGCCTGTGTAGATATAACACAAATCATACTGGGACTCACAGCGTTGATTTGCGGTGCTTGGCACACCCGGCAATCCGCCTTGTGAATGAATGTGGAAGCAGTGGTGTGAATTAAAGCCATATGGAATTATTGAATCTGGACCGCCCATCTCACCTAAAAATCTTAACAACAAAATCCTTGTCTATCGTTATTGGATCCTAGCCATCCATTGAGACAACCAACATGGTTAGATCTAGGTTGTCCATCTAAGTATTATAACCAATGGACCCCAAGCAAATGATCTAGACTCCGCAACAACCACAAAGGATGTTTTGTTTTTTTTTTGGGGGGTTAGCTTGTTACTACACACCCACTGTCAGTACACTCCACAAAGGATATTTGAGCAACTGGATGTAATCCATCTACTCGGATGACATAAACACAAGATCCTTGCCTTTGGTCAGATTGGATTAAGTCATTAGTCATAGTTGTCTAGTCCGGACCCTTGGGACACCAATCCATTTACATGACTAAAAGGAAAATATTTATTCAATTATTTAAAGAGATAAGACCTCCACAGAAGATGATTGGATTGGATGAACTCAAACACTATTGGAAGTCACCTATTAATTCGATAGTATGGAAAATTATTCAGATAACGATACTTCCATCATCTCATTAACTCCACCATCTCATCCTTAATTATTAACTCTTAAAGTCGCTAATTTATCCTCTTGTGAGGAAAAAGTTGATCATGATAGTATGAAAAGTATCTAGGGAGGGACCATGGAAAGGTATGTAACATTCATTACTCACTCTATTAGACCCAAATTTCTATTGACACTTCAAATTGGACACGGATTGGGTACAATGACCTAGCTAAAGACGAGTGGCCTTCTTAGAGGCTCTATGGGGCACACCATGATGCATATATTTTATCCTCACCGTCCATCTGTTTTGACAAATCATTTTAGAATATGAAACCAAAAAAGAGACAAATTGAAGGCTCAAGTGAACCACACCATAAGAAGCAGTGGGGATTAAAAGCGTATCGTTGAAAATTCTTTGGGGCTATAAAAAGTTGTGGATCAAGCTGATGTTTATCTTTTCCTTCATTGAGCTTATTAATAATTTGGGTGACAAATAAACATCACCATGAGTCCTAGGAAGTTTTCAGTGGGAAGAATTTAATCCCCACTCCATGTGTTGTGGCCCACTTGAACTTGGATCTGCTTACCTTTTAGGTTCATGCCCTAAAATGATCTATCAAAATAGATAGACGGCACAGATAAAACATATACATCACAACAGGTCCCACAAAGACCCTAATAGGTCCGTCCGTATCTAACTAGGTTCTGGTAGGGATCGTACTTAATCCACATCCCTAACTAGGTTCTAGTCCGGATCATACTTAATCCCCATCCCTTCAACTTGCTACTTTGAGGAAAGAGAGGGCCATGGTAACATGGAATGATATTAAGGCGGTGATCTATCTACCACCTAATAAAACCCACTATATTCATCTCCACAATTAAGCTTCAAGTCATTATCATGTTCCCTACATTATTGGTTTTCAAGTCACTACTTTTAAGTCAGTTGCCGTAGTCTGAATTCTATTTATATAGAGACTACTTAAAGGTACCTAACATCCATTTGTCACGGTGTGGGCTCCACATTTCTATTGACTTTTCAAATCACAACTTCGTCCCTTTGTGACGAAAAGTTGGCCATGTTAGTATAAAATATATTTAAGTAGGGATCATGGAAAGGTACCAGCATTCATTAGCCACTTTATGGGCCCCAGTCTTTTATTGACTTTTCAAGTTACTACTTTGGCCTTATGGTCATGGAAGAATGAAAAATTATTAACATACCGATCCATCCACCACCTCATAAACCTCATTATATTCCCCTCCATTATTGAGTCTTCAAGTCGCTAAGATGTCCTTTTCACTATTGACCCCAAGTCTGCTTTAAGTCGGTCACGCTAGTGTGAATGCTATTTAGGTAGGATCTAGGAAAATGCACTTGATATCATCTATCACATTATGGGGCCTCACTTTTCTATTAACCATTCAAGTCACTATTTTATCCTCATGTGAGGAAAAAATTGGTTGTAATAGTGCCAAAGTTATTAGCGTAGGGACCATTAAAAGTTTTAATATCTAGCATCCATCTGTCACGTTATGGGCTCCTCTTTTTTCTTATTGTATCGTGTGCTTTGTATTCACATTGGTAATCCTAAGGCTAGATAAGGAGGCTTGTCTCGAGTTGGCAGCAAAATCACAACTTCTATCATAAATCCCTGGAATCTAATTGGCTCTTCAAATCATTACCTCCTTTTAGGGAGAAAACGATTGTACCAAGCATAATCAGTGAAATGTATTAAGCAATGAGTCACTACACAAAAAGACTACACCAAGCACAGCAGGTGAAATGTACCAAACAACTAGCCAGACGGTATCGTGGTGCATTAAGTTGAGCATGCATGTAAGAATGTAACACATATATAGTTTAGATTGATCAATGATTCCACCTTCAACTAGTGTAATGATGAGAACATGAGCTAGAATTTTTAATCCATATATGCCTAACCTCAGCTGCTGAGTGGAAGCTTAGCTCCCCATCAACAAAGAGGACTCGGCTTAAACTTATTATGTATTTGGGTTGTGCGGGCCACATATCAAGCTTGATTATTGTATATAACATGTGTTTGTAACCATGTCTTGTGTAGAATATTATAACCACCATCCTAGATAGGTCATTGCTCAAATTAGACTCATCCAACCATCCTAACCATCTGATTTGTGCCTTCAAATAGACCATTGAAAGGTATCTTGTGTGTGACTTCGGATTGTTAAATTGATATGCTAACCCCTTGGATGTTGCTTCCAATTGGATTATTGACATTGTCCACAACAGGTCCATCAATCCAACTATTAACATTAGTTAATCAATTTGGGTTTTGGTTATGGTCCATACAAAATGCAGGCAAATAATTAGATGGTCCAGATCAGGTGCATCTCCTATATTGTAGAAAGTATTAAATTTTCATGTGTGGTTCATTCACTATCAATTGCATTGGTTGAAAATAAGCTTGTTGTTTTCTTTTAATTCTGTCAGGAACACCTTTATTTGAGATGCCTAGTGTGAGAGGATCATCTCCACCTTTTTTAATGTCACAGTACAACTTTGACCTGAAATCTGTTGCGACTGGTCCCCACTACAAACGATGAATTATACAGTGTTCCGATCATCTAGAAAATGTAGACGTTCCAATGTGGGCCCATTGTTCGGTGATCCCTATTCTTTGATATTAGCCTCCTATTATGAATGGGCGATGCACCGGAAACCTCTTAGCTTCCGATGGCATGATGTATACATTCAACTTGGGAGGCTTCTGGGCAATGGCACATCCATTATGGGTCCCACGTCATCAACAGTTTGGATCATCGAAAATAACCCAAAATTTAAGTGGACCCCACAAATCACAATGCACAAATTTTAGAAAATGCAAAGTGCATTTATTCGATGAAGAAAATGTAAGCCATTTGCACTTCCCTAACTTGTAATGATGACATGCTATTCTCCAGGAACATTGTTACAAGCAGTGTTGTCAAAATCCTATGATTTAGGATTTGAGTTTAATCTCAAGTAAAATTATTTGAATCCCACCTTTGAATCCTTTTTTATATGAATCTTACGATTTTATGATTTGAATCCCTATGATTTATAATTCAAATCCTGAATTACGATTCAAATTATACTTGTTTTCTTCTATTTTAAGCTTTGGTTTTATGATTTTAAATTGGTGAGGGATTTAAGAATTGTTTAGAATAAAAAAACCTTTTAAAATATATATATATATATATATATATATATATATATATATATATATATATATATATATATATATATATCATTTAGAAAAGGTAAATTATGTTATTTTATTCTTTATAAGAGATTAAATTATATATTTTTTCTTCAATGTTAAATGGTATTTTTTTTGTATGATTTCTTACTTAACTGATGGACAAACTAAATTGATTTACAACTTATCTGGAATGTTTGTATGGATGGTTATGATCATCGTGACGTATATGTATTGTGGAATGATGGTTAGAAATCAAAGTATCTTTTTTATTCGGTCTACAGAATCAAATGCCGCTTTTCTAATACGATTCTACATTCAAGAAAGGTAACAAGAACATAAATTATTAAAGGATCCTCGTATTTTTTTTTCTAGGAGAATTTCTTGAAAGATTTTTAAAAAAAAAAAAAAAAAAAAAAGGAAAGACAAGAATCATCTAACTTTTTTAAGTAATACCATGTCATGATAGTATTAAAGCCTTTAATTTTTTATGATTTATTATATTTAAAAATAAAAAATTTTAAAAAAATTATGATTTACGATACGATTTGTAACTCAATAAGATTCAACCCCAATTACAATTTGCAGCATGATAACGATTTTGACAGCATTAGTTACAAGAGATAAGTTTCTTTTTAGATAATTGTATCACATCATGGCCCTACCTTGTCCTGATTAAAGAGGAGAGGCTCACGTTTTTCTTGCTAACTGCACTCCAAAAAAGTGATTTCGATGAATATGATTAGAGTGGTGGCTCAACATGCTTTGATTTTTAATTGCTCTAAAAAAAATTTACCCTCATTGAGAATTGAAGCAATTTTCAAGAAAATAGAAATTAGACTATTCTTGGTCTGCTTACCCAGGGTTCATCTTGTGGTCTACATATAGGACCACCAGGCGGGCCGCAAATGATCCATCAAGACGATGTTTCATGGGTTGGAGAAGAAGAACCCTTTGTCCGTAACAAAATCAGGTGGGACGTACCTATCAGCAACATCTATAATGAAATCCTGCAATCAATTTTATAGTAAAAATATTAAGGTGTGAAAGTATGAAGAGTTAGTGAAACTAAAGTGTGCTTGGTTAAAAGCCCCATTAGGTAGAACCTAACTGAAGTGTGCCCCAACTGGAATTGCAAATATGTGGTTTAATTTATTTATTTATTTATTTAATTTTGGGTGCCAAAATCACCATCCATTTCCTTCCAGGTAGGACAAGAAATGAAGCTTATTAGATTTGGGCAGAAAGCACCCACCCCAATCATAACAAAAGCACATAACTGCAACCTGCCCATATGTTAAGTTTTTGCCTTTTTTTTTTCATTTTTTTTTTTAATTTCATGGAGAAGTAACAGAAAAAACAAAACAAATGGCCACAAGTAACACAGACTTAATTTTCTCGATCTCAAAATTTGAAAGAATAGAAATTTGGACAAGTGGGGGAATAGTCACGCAGAATAGTTATATTACAGCAGGAGCTCCTCTAACCCAACAAGCACCTCTGCTTGGAGAATCACATGCCAAACAGGCACTTGAAAGGACATTTGAATGGTGCATAAGGTTGGCACCATGGTTTACATAACCTGGCCTCAAAACCATACCACTCAAGCAATCAAGTTACCACATGTAAAAAATAAAAAAAAATAAAAAACAAGTGGGTGGTTCAAGAAATGAAGAAATTTCAAGCAGCCGATATTCAACATATGTTACAGCTGTCTTGATTAATTGGACAGACCTCACCATCCCAATGGCGAGTACCCGCTTGTGCATGTCTCAGACGTACCCACACAAGTGCGGTTGGCACGTGTAGACGAGTATATACTCTTAACAAAAGAAAAGTTGCTGACTTTGAATAATGATGATTCCAGAAAAGAGGGTGGAACCCAAGAAGGAGAAGACAAGCCAACCAATCCAAGAAAACCATTACCGAAATATTACGTATTATGAACTAATGCAGGGGCATTTTCACACTAGGCTCAAGTGGGGTCGCTTGTTGGATGCAAGGGCACACTAGAGGTGGGTGACCCATGCGATTTGGGGCCCACGGGGGAGGTCTCGTGTTCGAGACTCCTTATCAGGGGTGATTAATGTGCATTTCACACCGGGCTCAAGTGGGGTAGCCCGTGGGATGCGGGGACACACTCGGGGTGGGCGGCCCATATGATTTGGGGCTCACGAAGGAGGTTCGGCCGAGGTCCTAACCCATGGGATGTGGGGCCTGGGCTATAAGATAAATGGATTAATTCGCCATACTCTAACGGTTCGAGCTTTTAGAGCAAATGGTTGATTGTCCTGCATCATGAACTATCAATATATCAACCTTAAAATTCTTGAAAGAGGAAAACAGTGAACCATGAAAAAAAGAAAAGAGTCCATACCGGATGCTTGAGGAGAAAGGCAGCCACTCTCTCCTCATTCTCTTCAGGATCAATGGAACAAGTACTGTACACTAGTGTCCCTCCAGGCTTCACTAATCTATAAATGCACTAATGTCAATGTAAAAATCTAGAAGGCACCATTCTTTAGCAGAAATCTTAAAACACTGCAGTATTATGGGATATACGTTAGCTTGTTATAATATCTTTGGCAATCTAATATTGTACTTTGTGGTTCTTGGAAAAAAACAAAAACAGTTATCATGTAAACATAGCTTTTCAGAGAAAACCATAATGTATTTCCTTTTGTAATCCAGATACATAGAAATGCATTAAAACTAAATGGCCATGTAAAATAAAAACAAAAGCAAGAGCATAAAGAACATTTGCCTAGCATCACAATTTTTATTTTTATTTTTATTTTGAAAAAGAACCAAACATGCTACATAGCACAAGGCCTCTACGAGAAAACTAAGAGGAGAAGAAAGGGTTTGAACTCTTACAATGAAGCTGCATCAAGGAGCTCATCTTGTAAATTTGTCAACAGTTGTTTTTTTTTTTTTTTGAAAGATAACGTGCATTAAAAAGGGGAAAAAGATACAAAAAAGGACTGCCGAGCTGGCAGCCCCTTAGGACACAAGAAAAGAAAGATTAACATTGGGCCCTTCCCTAATGGAAATCCACTCAGCAATGAAACAAAAAGCATTAGAAGAGACTGTGGGGGGGTTTCGCGTCGTTCTGAAAGCATCTGTTGTTCCTTTCTAACCAGAGGGCCCACCAAATCGCCAAAATACCGATCCGCCAGATCCTAGATTTGAATTTGCTTAATCTGACCCCGTGCCAGGCTTTAAGGAGAGTATCCACATCCTTCGGAAAACACCATTTAATTTTAAAGCAATACAGGAAAGCTGACCAGACGGAATAAGCGAAGGGGCAGTGGATCAGTAAATGGTTCACCGATTCTTCAGCAGACATGCAGCAAAGGCAGACATTCGGCACAATCAACTGTTCCAAATCCTCTAATCTCTGGTTCCAACGTAAGTCCGCTCTCTTAAACAACAAATTGAATAGGAAAGGAAGACTAAGGAAAGGCAGAAAATAATCATGTTCATAAAACACCTACCATTACCGATCAAAGCATCTGAGAAACAAGCACATGAACAATTACTGACCCAAAAAAGAAATAATATTATAAGTCAATCCTATCAGTGATTGCAACTGTTTGATGATTCAAACCAATATTGGCTATTTTAATTTTTTTCCAAATTCCAAAACAATCCCAATTTAATTATCTTTTCAAGAAATATTTAACTTGTTTAAGGAATACCTTGGAGAGGACACCCAATCCAGAACAAGGAGCATCCAACAAAACTTTATCAAACTTCTTGGATATCTTTTCCTACAAAAATCCAAAGTTTTGTGAATAAAAAACAAAAATTGTAACAGGAAATGGTAGCAAAAATATCCAAAGCACTGCATAAACAACATGCCTCAATAAAATATTGAATCATCCAGATAGTATTTTATAAAAATAATGAAGAACATTCCCTCAGAAATCTGTATAAACTCAAAACAAAAATAAATAAATAAAATAAAATAAAAATCGTATGCTTCCTAGATAAGGGCACCACCGCCAACAGCAAAAATTTTGCCTAAAAATCAATATATTAGTTTGCAGTTAAGGCTACAGGGAATCAGTAGGAATTGCGATATCCGTAACTCTGAACATTTTAAATGTCAGAATCAACATGATATTAGGACATGCAAAATCCAAAGATGTGCCAATTGTGCTGCAACAATTTGGTGTGGGGTTCATGGCTACTGAATGTGTTGAATATAAATCTCACAACATTTTCTAATTTATTTTATTCTTGCCAACCAAAATTAGACATTTACTCTATCTTTGTTATATCTATTGAAAAGACATTGAAGCAGTTATTGGGGCAACAATTGTTCTCTCAATCCCTCATAATAGAAATCAATCTGTATCGAGGTTAGTGGGAGCTAGGGGTGGCAACGATTTGGATCAACCATATTTTAGCAAAACGGCATAGAAAAACAACAACAACAACAACAACAACAAAAAAAAAGATATGAGAAATGTTCATATTTAATCCGGTCTTGATTGTTAGAAATACAGTAAAAAAATCAGTCAAGAAAACAGATACACCAATATTTTAGAGAATGAAAAGTTAAAGTTTAATACGGTTTAGACTTAAATTAAAAAATTTAAATAAATAAATAAATAAATATATATATATATATATATATATATAT
The DNA here is from genome assembly GCF_029962835.1 of Magnolia sinica. Classification (NCBI taxonomy): domain Eukaryota; kingdom Viridiplantae; phylum Streptophyta; class Magnoliopsida; order Magnoliales; family Magnoliaceae; genus Magnolia; species Magnolia sinica. The sequence goes on from NC_080581.1 coordinate 79,958,827, forward strand.
AAACATAGTGAAAAAAGAAGCTAAAGTAAAAATAGAAAACTTTATATATGTATGAACAATATTTCTTTTCTGAGACTATAAAGGGTTGGACGCCCCCACCCTAGTCAATATGCATGTTATGAATGAAAGAGATTTCTCTCCTTTTACTTTGAGATTGAGCAAAAAAACAAAAAAAACATCCTCTAATTGGATTGGTCGTGCGAACCCATAGGGAGCAATTCCCTAGTTATCTTTTTCACTTTTCTCTCTTCTCAACAATATCATCTTTTTTTTCTTCTCTTCAAGGTATTTCTTCTTCTCCATCTCTACAACCCACTCTTCTTTCTTTTTCTTCTTTCTTCTTCTTTAAAACCTTCATTCTTCTTCTTTCTACAACCCCTAATCCATCCAAAACTAGTTCTCAAAATTCTAGTTTTCCAAACCCTAATTCTCAAAACCTTAAATCCTTAACGCTCTAACCCTGAATCTCTAAAACCTAATTCTAATTTCCACCAAAATCCCCTAATTTTGTTTAAATAAAACCCAAATTTTAAAAAATCCCCAAATCCCAAAACCCTAAGTCCCTAAACCCAAAATCTGAAATCCCAACCAGAAACCTCCCAAAACCTCAATCTTAATGTTCCAACCCCAAACCCATTTCCCCCATTCCCTGGCCTTTAAACCGCCATAATATGTTAAAACCCGCACAAGACAAATGCTTTCAATTGAATTCAGATTTAACCATATGCTAGGATGAGGTTTTTATCTCCTACAAGTACTAGTTAATCAGTAATTTATGAGATTCGTATTGCAGCATTAGCATAGGCTTGAATTTGGACATGTCGTGAATCTGAAATTTCTAAATTTATAGTAAATTAGCTTTGTTTTGTCGTTCTATTGCTCTAGTTAATCTGTCTTTTAATTTCATGGCATCATATTAGGTTAGATCTTTCCTTCCTGCATTAGCCTCAAGGCCCACTCGACATATCTGCGAGCCCCTTAGGGTCCATCAAAAGCACCAACAAGGTATTTTGCACACCATCACCGGGGGGGTGTCCACTGGCAAGCCCAAATAGGTCTTCCAACCACACCATCATTTAGCCTAATTGCTTATGCAATCAATGTGGTCAATGAAATCGTGCATGCTCCTCATACTCATTGCTTGGAGGTTGTTTACAATACCATTGATGTCTCCAGTCTAATCCATAGAAAGGTTGTTATACTCCAATCATGGCCATATGAATGCGAGTAGATATTGTGAAGTCCATTGGGTACGTTCGTCTGACAACGGAAGATCGATAAGTGATTAGTGATTATCAGTGTTGTCATGTACATTCGCATAAGCGCATACAGTGGCTCGGATTGCATATGCCATGCAGGAAGTATGCCATGGCATACTAAAGTATGCGATGGTTATGAGATGGCATAATGATATAATCATGGCATACTCTGGTATGCGATGGCATAATGGCCAATGGTCAAATTTTTGGTAGATTGTAATAAGTTGTAACTTGTATTGTATGCATCAACTCATCAAGATTCAAGTTATCAATATAATTTCTATGTTTGTAATTTTCAATAATTAATTCTTTCTTAGTGTAACTTGTTGATTGTTTAAATTTGTTTTGTTATATATAATATAATATAACTCAACGTTTAGATAGTCTAATAGTCAAACCACTAGCTACAATGAAATAAGTAAATAAACCCAATCCAACCCTCTGTAGCTTGTAGCGTTAATAGTGTAGTGTAGCGTAAGCTACACAGTACTTCTATTTTTAAATTTTAAATTTAAAAAAAAATGATAAATAGTAAGGAAAAAACAATATATATACGCCTAATAAAAATTTTCAAGTATAAGATTTTTTATAATATGAGTTTGACACCATTTCAAATACAAAAAGCTTTAAAAATAATAATAAAAAAAAAATAAAAAAAAAAAAAAGAGGGTGCAACGTACCGTTCGCTACACGCTACGTAGCTGTAGTGTATGCTACGACCCCTATAGCGTACACCATGGGGGATTTGCGCTATTTGAGTACGTTACGCTACGTAGCGCACACTATTTAATACACTAGTTCTGAGAGACATTTATTATAACATAAAAGGAGAGACTAATATTTAGCTTTTCTGGTCACAATTACTCTTTCCACCTTGAATATTCATTATCAGAGGCACTATTGTAATAGTGAGAATTTGGATTACTATATAAACCAAAAGCAGAAAGGATACTATATGCCTAAAAAGAAGAGAAAAGTAAAATTGTGGTTTTTCCTGATAGCCATGGCAATGTGCATTCAACATGCTTTCCTAACATGTTGCAGATGTGTTTCCAACATGGTTATTTAAAGAAAATGAAGCATTTCAGCCACATAACTAAGAATTAGCATGAAAGTGAATGATCTTCTGCTGATGGCATGGCCCCTTATATACATACCTACAACAATAAATACCAAACAATAAAAAGGCAGAAAGCAAAAAATAGACACATCTCAATGGTACATGCCCCAAGGATAATGCATATAAGTTTAGAATACAAACAATGTACCCATCTTAATATGTAATAGATGATTTAAAACATTGCAAGCATAGTTAGGAGAAAATTGAAAATGTGGATTATCCTGATGAACTCAAAATTTCCTTTACTTTATTCATTAATTTTCTGTTGGTAAATGACTTACAGAAAAAATATGAAGGTAAGCATGCACAACAGTGATGACATCATTGACATTGTGTGACTTGGCTGTCTCTTCAAGAATTCTTAAGCGGCCCTTGTTTACGTCAATTGCATAGACCATACCTACATCATGAGTCCATGACAAGGCATTAGTGAAAGAGCTTTGCTACGCCCACACACATGTTAAAGGTAGCCCATGTACACGCCAGATGTACCAGCATGCAAATAGGAATGAGATACAATCTACCCATCAGAGGGCTACCTCTACATAGATGCCCTGGCCCAAGTATCACGTCAGTCCACTAGTCAGGCAGGCAATAGCTCACAATACAAATTTGTGGCTGATGAAAACTTGGCTGAAGTTTTCTAACCCATCACTTGTTTCTAATATAGTGGTCTACTTGGACCAGATTTATTTTTGGGTGAGAACAACAATCCCGTCGCACCCGCTTAATGAAGGGCTTGGATATTGTACCTTTCTGCCATCGTAGAATGTATGATGGTGTGTAAATGGTATGCCTTGCGCACAGGTATGGCTCATAAAGATATGAATGAAATGTTCAAATGCTATATTCACATATAGATAAGAATTACAGGATCCTGTGCATCAGGACAGGATTAGTGACCAGATGCAGGCAATCCATACAGGTGAAGCCCACAGTCCCCGGATCTAGATTGCTGACCAGATATGCCTATGAAATCAAATATCAGCAAAAAAAAAAAAAAAAAAGAATCGACTCAGTTTTGGTCATGACCAAGTTGATGTGATTTCAGTCTGGAACAAGCAACTATTTTAGGTAGTTTTAGCAGGTTTTGGCCCTTCACTCATCTTAGACGGACCAAAAGCAAGAAGACTCTTTCGCCATGGAACGAGGAATAAAAATTTAAAGCATAGATGGGCCCCATTGTGATGGTGAATCCAAAAATCATTCAGACTTGATGACTCTAGATGTCCAATTTGTCACCTTTTCTCTTAACTGATGCAGCATCATCTTCTTACTACCGTCAACAACCATTTAAAAATTATGATTTTTATTTTTTTTTAATTAGGATATTTGAATTTGGGATTTTTGGGGAATTCTCATCCATGGAAGGGCCCTTCCCTTTACAAGTACGGTCTTTGACCATTTCATAGGACCTCTTATATGACATGGCACGTCAGGAGTTTGGAAGTTATACACATCCTAATGCATTAAGAGATTCAGGACTGAATAATTCCTCACCCATCCGATACGGAGGATCGGATTTCATTGAAGATCACCTTGGCCTCTCAAACGTGATGCCATGAATAGAGTCTTTCCTCCAGACGCAGCACAACAGTCGACAATGGTCTCTCCGGGTTGTGGATCCACAACAGACACCACCAAACCTGCAGTTAAGTTTTGATCTGTTAGGAAATATATACTTACCAGAAGCCCCAAATCCCAACACAATTGAGCTGAAAGATGAATATAGGAAGTCACTCCTAGATTTTCACTAGGAAAAGCAGACAAAAGTAATCCCAAAGACAATGAACTACAATTTCTAGCAGATTAATCTATTTGACCTAGACATACAAGGCGCTGTAAGAAATGACACTAGCATCTGATGTGGCAGCCTAGGCAAACTCAACATGCAGACACATCATTCAACATGGTAACATGATATTATTAATAGCAGAAAAAGGACCACCAAACAACCACATGTTACATTTTGATGCGGACTGCATCTGGGCCAAACAAATCTCCATTGTGGATTTTCCTATGTCCCATGATCAAACCATCCAAAGGCACTTTTTCGCACATCACACGAGGGTCAACATTTTTTACCCTAGAAAACTGATCATGATCCCCTGGAGAGTGGGCCACCATCGTGGGTCCCTCATAAAAATTCCTCCAAGTCCCCTAGCTCAAGATTGCCATTAGATGTTTGCCTAGTTTTTAGTTATCAAAATAATTTTATAGGCCCACTTACTATTTCCGTCACTTATGTTGTGGCCCACTTTGGAGGTATCAAGCAATGTTGGAATAACATGAAATTGGCCCTGTTTGAAAGCTTATTGAATTAGCTAGCTCTCCAATGAGTCCAAGATCACATAATTTTGATATTGTTTGAGTTACCACCAATTTTGAGGACAACATAAAACAACAACATGATTTCAGCAGTCCTATTGGGATTTCTTCTTTGCTTGGGTGTTAGATTAAATTATGTTGGTTGTTCTTTTAGATGTTATTTCCTATTGGTTGATAGTTTAGTAGCTTATTTCTCAATATATGTTGATATTAAGATGATTTTCTATTGGTTAGAGACTTAAGAGTAGAATATGATTGAATCTTATCAGTTGGAAATTATGTGGCACGTTGAAATTTGTGATTAAAAGCAACCCTCAATGCAAGAGGGAGGGGGATCAATCTAATTTCTTTTGTTTTGGAACATGGTTTTCCCAATTGGAAATTCACGGAAAGCATGTTTTAGTAACTTGACTTTCCTTGTGTGGAGTGTGTTCTTCTTCATTGTTGCGTTCTTGAGCGGCTACCCAACTGGGCCATTTGGGACTGCACCACATGTGCAGGACATTTGTGATGGGTGGACCCATTGTCATTTAACCATATGAGGTAGGCCACACACACACATATGAAAATAATAGTTGGCTGAAAGAACTCACCCTCCATTGTGTATGTAAGTATGTAGCTTAACTGATAGTTAAAGAGCTTGAGTTTTTGGCCAAATGATCTAACCTGTGGGTCCCACCTGAAACACAACTAGGAGATCCTACACACGTGGTTGTGCATTGATGTGCTTGTGGAGCTACTATACCCGCATACTTGTATATGCTCAATGTACCATGTTAAACATGTACATGATACAGGCATTAGTACTAAATACTCTAGGATACTTATGGTGAATGTCTTGCCAAAATCCTATTTTGTTAAGCTGCCATCATCATCATCTAAGCCTTATCCCATATTGGGGTCAGAGCTGCTACACATCCTGTTATGCTGTTCCACTCTACTTGAAATGTCAGATTTTGAGGATTCATCAGTAAAAGATGTAGCAAAAGCTTGACACCGGCTACCAACCTAACGCAACCCTCCTTTACACAGGCCTGGGACGAGCAATAGGAGCACAAAACTTCCATTGGAGGATTTTATTAGTTCATTTAAGTAAAAAAGAAATACAAAAAATATATTTCCCACTAAAGCGTTGAAACTTTCACATATGAATAGCACCAGAAAATTTAAGATTATCCAAACCGAACATCTTAATATATACCCGAGAAATATGCCTAATACGCGTCTACAGAAATAAGTTGTGAATAGATGTCTTGGCACATGCCCAACACCCATCCGATAGGTTCCTAACATACATATGCTGAACACCCGTCTGATAGGTTCCTAATACCATCAAGACTTTTAAAAGGCAAGCATAGTTGAGAGCAATTTTACATTTCGGACCTGGATGCTAACAGAGTTGACCTGTCTTTGAGGAGAACCACTTTAATACTCTAGCTAAGTTTGATACATAGGCACTAAAAAAAAAAGATAAACACGGCATACAAAGTAACTCAAATTGAACTGTTTAAATTGTGAATCCAAATGTAGATGGATTATAAATAAGAAGTTAAACTGACTTGCAAGGGGAAGGCCCACAAGGACATGGAGGAAGTAAGAAAAGACTTGACCCATGGTCTAACTGAAGGTGTAAGCCTAAATGGAGGAACAGAGTTCATGTAGCAAACCCCAACAGATTAGGATAAGGCTTAGATGATGATGACGACGACTAACTTGATTACTTAAGCATCTGATTTTGTAGCCATTTAGTGGATGGAAGAATGGAAATGGCCAATGGTCCTCATTAAGCAAATAAGGGTCCATGAATCCAAGTTTAGATTCTTTGTACCAGCACTAATGTTTGGTCCACCACTTATCTACACTGAATCCCACGATATGGACGGTTAAGCGGCGTCTAAGTATGCCATGTATACGCTTTTCAAATGCATGTAATCAACCATCGCATTCTCCCATGTATCAAATGACTCCCCATCTTTGAGTCCCGTTTGACAGAAACAGGATTGGATGGTTGTCAAGAGACGGAGAAAGGAGAGGACAGAGAAAGAGGAAAACGAAAGAAAGAAAAAGAAGCAGACATGCTGGTACATCCAATTTTCTTTTCTTGTTTGTGCTACACCCAAATGCCCACGCAGCACTGCCCATATGAATACAGACATGTGCCACGACAACAAAGGTTGTGTGACATCCTAGTTTTCAATATGGTGGACAGTGGGCTACACTGTTTTCGATCTTCTAGTGACATGTCATTGACTTTTTTTTATGGAGGAGAGATGAGATAGACAGACCAGGAAGGTCACACAAAACTGGCCAGGTCGAATGGTTCCAATTAAGGACTAGAAAATCTCGAAAACCTAGTTGATTTTGTTCTAAAAACGGGTATCATATGAAACCAGACCGCCATAGCGGACATTTCCAGTCCAAAACCGGTGTGATTGTCCAGTCCAATCTAGATTTTAAAGCACTGTCTTAGAGGGTCCTTGTAATTGATGATCAGACCTTTTAAACAATTTAGCATGATGTGCAGTGTGTACCTGGCATGAGGGGTTGCATTAGTCTATTTCATGCATCCCCAATCTACAATGAGGCACCAAATTAATGTTCTGGCTTACAAAAATTGATTATATCTTTTGTTGGTACAAAAAATGGTTTACCTTTAGTTTCATATTAAGTAGTTAAAATCATATGCTCTCATAGACAACTTATAGTGCATTGACTTGAACTTATACCCATGGACGACCTAATCAATCAATTTGGACACTCCATTAGGTCTAGCCCACAGTTCATGGGTCACAATGAAATATCGTCTATCAAATGATCATAACCATGCAAATGTGGCACTTACATTTTATGTCGCAATGTCTTTATAATCATGTCTTTTCCATGATTCGAGCCCGTAGCTCAATGGTAGACTGCATTTCAACATTGAGGTCTGACATTCAATACCAGCTTATGTATAAAAATGGGGAAAAAAAAAAAAATCTTTTCCATAAAAGAAAGGGGCACTTTTGTCTGTGATAAGACACAGGCTATGATGATGATGATTGTCATTTGCATAAAATTGAGGGGAATGTCAGTAGAAAAACAAAATGCACAATAGAAAATGACTAAAGCACCTTCAGTATTGTCAGCCGCTCAACAAGGTCAGCTCTTGTAAAACCTTTCGCACTGTTTGCCCTGTCATTTGAAGAGGTGGCTGCAAATCAGCCACACATCAACAGCACATGAGATCATCAACTGAAGAAAATGAGATGAGAGAGAACCTGAGGCTGAAACTGGGATCACTATTATTCCAAATCATAAGCCTCATGGCTTCCTCTACCCCAAGATATTTTATCCACCGTCTAACCATCCACTGGATAACAGAAAATTGACCATGAGCACCTCTATAATCTATAATAATTAATTGGCATGACAATTCATCACCATAACCAGTTTCATGTGATCATCACATGGAAACTCGTTAAAATGCCATTGCAACAAACATGTAGGAATTAAGAAATCTGGGACATGTTTATGGCGGCACAACCATGATCACCCAGGACAGTAATCAGGGACTCTTATTTAAATCATGTGTTGTTTTCATATAGGCCGTTCCCCTGATGAGCAACAGACCTGATGTAACACCCCGTACTTTCCAGTACTCGGGTGTTACCGTATAACCAAACTTAGTATACATACAAGCCTGGCTTAGGTGAACATTCACGTACATTCTAGCCAATCCAACCGCTGAAAACAATTCCCATCCATAGATCATGCTATCCATCCATTGTTACCCAAGATGGACTATCATATCACTTGAGGAATCTATTTTCAAAATTTTCAATTTAATTGATAGACAAATCTAACCGACCACCTTAGACTTAAGAACTCTGAATCACGAGGTTCACCATTCATCGTCCCGTTGTTAGGACTTTGGTCACCTCGATAGATGAATCAAACCCTCCAGTAATATTTAATAAGTATATTATTTTTCTTTATTAATTATTATCTTATAGAATTTTACACAAACATAGATAGAAAGAAAATATAAATGTATTTCGATAATTTATCTATCATGAAGAATGTATGAAAATGTATTGTAATGGAGTGATACGTATATATCTAATGTATATAAAATATTATGAA